>NC_052075.1:54310764-54390764 GCF_015852505.1 Tachyglossus aculeatus | reverse complement strand
GGGTGAAGACTGTGAGCCCCATGTGGGACATGGACTGTGTCCAACCTGATTAGCCTGTATCTACCTCAGCGCTTAGTACAGTGGCTGGCACTGTAGAGTAAGTGCTTAACAAATAACATTTAGAAAAAAAGAACCCTCCTCCTCTACCCACTTGGTGTCTGCTGGACTTTGGGAATAGTACAGGGTTGGTTTCTGGGGTTTGGGGGGGGACTGCTTGGAGAATTGCCAAGATTGTACTTCCCAAGCGCTTAGTCCAGTGCTCTGCACACAGTAAGCGCTCAGTAAATACGATTGATTGATTGAGAGCTGGAAACAGAGACCAACTCTGGTCTCTGATCAGATCTCCAAATCACAGACAGGTTCTCTCTGGGGGCCCTGGACACTCTCAGAGAGAGGCTCCTCCCCGCGGGGTGCCCAGAAACTCTCAGAGAGGCTCCTTTTGGGGTGCCTGGAAACTCTCAGGGACAGTCTTCCTGTGCAGTACCCGGAAACTCTCAGAGAGACGCTCCACCCTGAGGGATGTCTGGAAATTCTCAGGGAAAAGCTTCCCGTGGGATGCCTGGAAACTCGGAGAGAAGCTCCAATTCGAAGTCGTGGAAAGGGAATGAAACCAGCCAGGCTTCCTCTCGGTCTTTTAAAAGTGTTCCCGAAACGGGAGGAAAACGGGGACTAGGGATGTACTGATTGAGTTATGGGGAACGTGTCAGAGTGGGATGAAGGCCAGAGATGCAGAGATGGAGTTATGTAAGTAGGAGGCCCAGTGGAAAGAGGTCAGCTCTGGGAGGGAGGAGACCTGGGTTCTAATCCCGACCCTGCCACGTGCCTCCTGTGTGACCCCGGGCAAGTCCCTTCGCTTCTCTGTGTTCCTGTTTCCTTGTCTGTCAAAGGGGGATACGATACCTGTTCTCCCTGGCTCTTAGACTGTGAACCCCCCGTGAGGCAGGGCCTGTGTCATCATCAATCGTATTTATTGAGCGCTATGTGCAGAGCACTGTACTAAGCGCTTCAGGTGTCCGACCTGAATACCTTGTAGCTATAATAATAATAATGGCATTTGTTAAGCGCTTACTATGTGCAAAGCACTGTTCTAAGCGCTGGGTGGATACAATAGGATCAAGTTGTCCCACGTGGGGCTCACGGTCTTAATCCTCATTTTACAGATGAGGTAACTGAGGCTCAGAGAAGTTAAGTGACTTGCCCAAGGTCACACAGCAGACATCTGGCGGAGCTGGGATTCGAACCCATGACCTCTGACTCCAAAGCCCGGGCTCTTTCCACTGAGCCACGCTGCTTCTCTACCCCAGAAGAATAGAGAATCTCTATTCTCTATCCTCTATCTATCTAATATCTATTAATATCTAATATCTATCTAGTACAGTGCTCTGCACATAGTAAGTGCTCAATACGATTGATTGATTGATTGATCTATCCTCTATCTAATATCTATTCTCTAGTCTCTATCCTTAGTAATAATAACAATAATAATGGTATTTGTTAAGCGCTTACTATGTGCAAAGCACTGTTCTATGCGCTGGGGAGGTTACAAGGTGATCAGGTTGTCCCATAGGGACACGGGGGACTCACAGTCTTAATCCCCATTTTCCAGATGAGGTAACTGAGGCACAGAGAAGTGACCTGCCCACAGTCACGCAGCTGACAGTTGGCGGAGCCGGAATTTGAACCCACGACCTCCGACTCCAAAGCCCGGGCTCCTTCCACTGAGCCGCGCTGGAGTGTTTGGCACAAGGTAAGGACTTCAACAATATCACAGTCATCCCAGCCGTATAGTTCACACCCAATAGACTGTGAGCCCACTGTTGGGTCGGGACCGTCTCTATATGTTGCCAACTTGGACTTCCCAAGCGCTTAGTACAGTGCTCTGCGCGCTTCCTGTGTGATTGAAATAAGCACTTAATGAATACCATACTATTCATAATTACTAATAGCAGAGACTTGGGGCTGTTTGTATGGGTGAACTTGGACTCTGGGTACGACCACCCCCATGTCCCGCCGTCCCCCCGCTCAGAGGGCATAGACCCGGAGGTTTTTTGGGGGGGGAACAGGAGGGGTGATATGAGACAGGGAATTTTATGGTCGCCACGTGATGATGGGGCGGGGGGAGATGACGATAGAGGTAAACCTTGGGGAACCCCTACTATCCCCTCCTCACCCCCGAGCCTCCAAACCCCTCCTCTCCTTCCGACCCCCCCGGCCAAGCACAAGTCAGTGAGGAGGGGAGATGATGCTTCTTTATTATGAAGGTCAACACAGAGGGACAGAAAGGAGGGGTACACACAGGGTCGCTACTTGCTTTTTTGGGGGGACGGTGGTTGCAGATATCGCTCAACACCTCAGGGTAGTCACATGCTCCATGCCCTGGGAGGGAGGCGGGGTAGGGGGGAAAGCACCCCAAATATTCCCAGAGCCCTTGGGGCTCACATGCTACAACGTGGCGGGACACAGGGGGTAACACGAACGCACGGGATCCGTGGGCTCTGCGGTCTGGATTCAAGGGCGGGGGTGGAACACGCTCCAGAGAGGTCAAGGGGACGGGGTGGCATCTCCCAGCGCTTCGAACAGTCCTTTGCACATAGTGAGCGCTTCACAAATACCAACGTTATTATTATTATTATTATTCTGGGCATGCAGCAGGATCCTAGCGCCGGAGCTCCGTCGTCATGCAAATGCGGAACCATCTCCTCCTTGGGGGGGCTGCGGCTTCTCTCCCCACCCCGGAACGGGGGGCTCGGCCGAAGATGGCAGAGGATGGGGGGGCTCGCTGTGCGGTGGGTCAGTCCCCGGGCGAAACCCCCCCCCCCGTTGCTTCATTTCCGTACCCACCTTCGGCGACTCCACTCTCCTTAGCGAGTCGGCCTCCACTTTACAAAAAAAGCACGATTTTTTTTAAATTACTTACAAACTGCAGGGTGGGGGGATTTTGGTTGGGACTGGGGGGAGTCCAGGAGAGGGGGTTTGGGTGGGTGGGGGTCTTCTCACCGGCTCCCTCCCCTCAACGCCCCTCATCTTTAGGAGCCGGTCACTCTGTCACTCGGGGAGGGGGACTCAGGACCCCCGGCTGGTCTCTCCATCTCTCCTGGGGAGGGGGCGAGAAGGCGGGGTTGGGGCCAAGGGGAAGAAGAAGGCATCGGGTCCCTTTCAGTTGCCCGCCCTCCATCCCCTCGCCCCGTGCCCTGAAAGTACCCCCTACATAGAGTCCTCCTCACCCAGGGGGAGCAGGGTCCCGCCTGGGGGGTCCCCGCCCTCGTCCCACCCGCTGGAGTCGCCCCTCTCCGCCAGGAAGGAGCTGGGCCCCTCCGCCTCCTCTTCTCCGGGGCCCTGAAAGTTGGGGACCCCCAGGGTCTCCGGGGGGCCGACGGTCGCCGTGGAGGTGGGATACTCCGGACTCTCTGGGATCTCGGGGGGCTCTGGGGTTTCCGGGGGCTCGGTGGTCTCTGGGGCTTCGGGGGACTCCGAGGAGTCGGTGGTCTCTTTGGGTGCGAGGGTCTCTGGTGGTTCCGGGGTCCCTAAGGGTCCAACAATCTCTGGGGCTTCGGTGACCTCCAAGAGAGTGAGGGTCTCCGGTAGTTCTGGGGTCCCTGAGGGTCCAACAATCTCTGGGGCTTCGGTGACATCCAGGGGAGTGAGGGTCTCTGGTGATTCTGGGGTCTCTGTGGGCCCCGCGATGTCTGGGGCTTCGGTGACCTCTGGGAGAGTGAGGGTCTCTGGTAGTTCCAGGGTCCCTGACGGTCCAACAATCTCTGGGGCTCCAGTGACCTCCAGGAGAGTTGGGGTCTCTGGTAGTTCCAGGGTCCCTGAGAGTCCAACAATCTCTACGGCTTCGGTGACCTCTGGGAGAGTGAGGGTCTCTGGGAGCTCCGGGGTCCCTGAGGCTCCAACAATCTCTGGGGCTTCGGTGACCTCCGGGAGAGTGAGGGTCTCTGGGAGCTCCGGGGTCCCTGAGGGTCCAACAATCTCTGGGGCTTCGGTGACCTCCGGGAGAGTGAGGGTCTCTGGAAGCTCCAGGGTCCCCGAGGGTCCAACAATCTTTGGGGCTTCGGTGACCTCCGGGACAGCGAGGGTCTCTGGTGATTCTGAGGTCTCCGTGGGCCCAGTGATCTCTGGGGCTTTGGTGACCTCCAGGAGAGTAAGGGTCTCTGGTAGTTCCAGGGTCCCTGAGAGTCCAACAATCTCTGGGGCTTCGTTGACCTCCGGGAAAGTGAGGGTCTCTGATAGTTCCAGGGTCCCTGAGAGTCCAACAATCTCTGGGGCTTCGGTGGCCTCCGGGAGAGTGAGGGTCTCTGGTAGTTCCAGGGTCCTTGAGGGTCCAACAATCTCTGGGGCTTCAGTGACCTCCAGAAGAGTGAGGGTCTCTGGTGATTCTGGGGTCTCTGTGAGCCCAGCAATCTCTGCAGTTTCGGTGACCTTCGGGAGAGTGAGGGTCTCTGGTAGCTCCAGGGTCTCTGAGGGTCCAACAATCTCTGGGGCTTCCGTGACCTCTGGGAGAGTGAGGGTCTCTGGTGATTCTGGGGTCTCTGTGGGCCCAGTGGTCTCTGCGGCTTTGGTGGCCTCCAGGAAAGTGAGGGTCTCTGGTAGCTCCAGGGTCTCTGAGGGTCCAACAATCTCTGGGGCTTTGGTGACCTCCGGGAGAGTGAGGGTCTCTGGTAGTTCCGGGGTCCCTGAGTGTCCAACAATCTCTGGGGCTTCGGTGGCCTCCGGGAGAGTGAGGGTCTCTGGTGATTCTGGGGTCTCTGTGAGCACAGCAGTCTCTGTGGCTTCGCTGACCTCCAGGAGAGTGAGGGTCTCCGGTAGCTCCGGGTTCCCTGAGAGTCCAACAATCTCTGAGGCTTTGGTGACCTCCAGGACAGTGAGGGTCTCTGGTAGCTCCAGGGTCCCTGAGTGTCCAACAATCTCTGGGGCTTCGGTGGCCTCCGGGAGAGTGAGGGTCTCTGGTGATTCTGGGGTCTCTGCAGGCCCAGCAATCTCTGGGGCTTCGGTGACCTCCGGGAGAATGAGGGTCTCTGGTGATTCTGGGGTCTCTGGGGGCCCAGCGATCTCTGCGGCTTTGGTGACCTCCAGGAAAGTGAGGCTCTCCTGCAGTTCCAGGGTCCCTGAGAGTCCAACAACGTCTGGGGCTTTGATAACCTCGAGGAGAGTGAGGGTCTCTGGTAATTCTGGGGTCTCTGCAGGCCCAACGATCTCTGTGGCTTCGGTGACCTCCAGGAAAGTGAGGCTCTCCGGTAGCTCCAGGGTCCCTGAGGGTCCGACAATCTCTGGGGCTTCGGTGACCTCGAGGAGAGTGAGGGTCTCTGGTGATTCCGGGGTCTCTGCGGGCCCAGCGATCTCTGAGGCTTCGGTGACCTCCGGAAGACTGAAGGTCTCTGAGGGTGTGAAGCTCTCCAAGGGTAGTGTGGTCACCAATGGGGCCTCGACGGGTGCCGGGCCTCCAAGGGTGTCGGTGTTGACCTCTGGGAGACTGAAGGTCTCTGGGGGTGTGAAGCTCTCCAAGGGTAGTGCGGTCACCAATGGGGCCTCGACGGGTGCCGGGCCTCCAGGGGTGTCGGTGTTGACCTCCGGGAGACTGAAGGTCTCTGGGGGTGTGAAGTTCTCCAAGGGTAGTGCGGTCACCAATGGGGCCTCGACGGGTGCCGGGCCTCCAGGGGTGTTGGTGGTGACCTCTGGGAGACCGAAGGTCTCTTGGGGTGTGAAGCTGTCCAAGGGTAGTGCCGTCACCGGACCTCCAGGGTTGTTGGGGGTGACCTCCGGGAGACTGAAGGTCTCTGGGGGTGTGAAGCTGTCCAAGGGTAGCGCGGTCACCGGGCCTCCAGGGATGTCGGGGGTGACCTCCGGGAGACTGAAGGTCTCTGGGGGTGTGAAGCCGTCCGAGGGTGGCGCGGTCACCGGGGTGTCGGTGGTCTCTAGGGGTTGGGCGGTCTTCGGGGTCTCAGGCGTCGGGGCTCCGGGGGTCTCAGGCGGGGAGGCAGAGGGCCGTGCGTCCCGCCGGTCGGCATCGAGGGGCCCGGCGTCGGCGTCCCTCGGGGGTCCGCGGGAGCGTCTGTGGGGCTGCGGGGGCGAGCAGGGCTGCCGGTCCCGGGGGTCGTCGTGGTGGCGGGGGTGGTCGTCGCCGGGCGGGGCCTGTCTTGGCTTGGTGGTGATGATCCTGCACATGGTGACGATGGCGCGCTGGTTGGCGCACACGTCGTCCGACAGGCCCTGGATGGTGGAGGCCTGCTCGTCCAGGGCCCCGCGCATGGCCCGCACGTCCTCGAACAGGGCCTGCAGCTGCGCCCGCAGCCGCTCCATCAGCTCCTTCATGCCGCCGTTGTAGTCGGGCGCGAGGGCCACCGACACGTCCCGGGGGCCCGGGGCACCGGAGCCGGAGCCCTCCTTCGTCACGGCGTCCCGCGCCAGGGCCTCCTCCATGGGACCCCCGGGACGGCGCCTGCCTCACGACGCCCGGGGGGAGGCGGGGCCTCGACGGACGGGGGGGCGGGGCCTCCACGGACGGTGACGTAGATCGACGTAGGGGGGCGTGGCCTCGGCGTCCGGGGGAGCGTCGCTAGCGCGGCCGGGGGCGTGGCCTCGGCGTCCGGTGACGTAGGCCGCCGTCTGGGGGCGTGGCCTCGGCGCCCGGAGGAGCGTGGCTTGCGGGTCCGGGGGCGTGGCCTCGGCGGCCGGCGACGCAAGCCCTGCGTCAGAGGGGGCGTGGCCTCGGCGGCCAGAGGAACGTGGCCTACTCGTCCAGGGGGCGTGGCCTCGGCGTCGGGGGCGTGGCCTAGGCGGCCGGTGGCGCAGACCGGCGTAAAGGGGCGTGGCCTCGGTGTCCGGAGGAGCGGGGCTGGCGAGTCCAGGGGCGTGGCCTCGGCGTCCGGTGACGTAGACCGCCGTCTGGGGGCGTGGCCTCGGCGCCCGGAGGAGCGTGGCTTGCGAGTCCGGGGGCGTGGCCCCGGCGCCCGATGACGCAGTCGACGTCAGGGGGCGTGGCCTCGGCGTCCGGAGGGGCGTGGCTTGCGAGTCCAGGGGCGTGGCCTCGGCGTCCGGCGACGCAAGCCCTGCCACAGAGGGGGCGTGGCCTCGGCGGCCAGAGGAACGTGGTTTACGCAACCAGGGGGCGTGGCCTCGAGGTCGGGGCCTCGGCGTCCGGTGACGTGACCAACGTCAGGGGGCGTGGCCTCGCCGTCCAGAGGAGCGGGGCTTGCGAGTCCGGGGGCGTGGCCTCGGCGTCCGGCGACGCAAGCCCTGCGTCAGAGGGGGCGTGGCCTCGGCGGCCAGAGGAACGTGGCTTACTCGTCCAGGGGGCGTGGCCTCGGTGTCAGGGGGCGTGGCCTCGGCGGCCGGGGATAGGCCGACGTCACGGGGCGTGGCCTCGGCGCCCAGAGGAGCGGGGCCGTGGCCTCTGCGTCAGGGGGCGTGGCCTCGGCGGCCAGAGGAGCGTGCCTGCCTGTCCAGGGGCGTGGCCTCGGCGTCCGGTAGCGCAGCCCCTGTGCATGAGGGGGCGGGGCATCGGCGTCTGGTGACGCAGATCGACGTCAATGGGCGTGACCTCGGCGGCCACAGGAGCGTGCTTGCGCGTCCAGGGGCGTGGCCTCTGCGTCGGGGGCGTGGCCTCGGCGGCCAGAGGAGCGAAGTTTACGCGTCCAGGGGGCGTGGCCTCGGCGTCCGGGGACGCAGCCCCTGCGTCCAGGGGGCGTGGCGTCGGAGGCGTGGCCTCAGGGTCCGGTGACGAGCCCCCTGCGTCCGAGGGGGCGTGGCCTCGGCGCCCAGAGGAGCGTGGCTTGCGCGTCCAGGGGCGTGACCTCGGCGTCAGTGGTCGTGGGCTCTGCGTCAGGGGGCGTGGCCTCGGCGGCCAGAGGAGCGTGCTGGCGCGTCCAGGGGGCGTGGCATTGGCGTCATGGGCGTGACGTATGCGTCCAGGGGCGTGGCCTCATCCCTGAATAGGCGTGAAGTCTGTGTCCAACGACGCAGCCTTGTGTCCAAGGGGGCGTGGCCTCGGCGTCCAGAGACTAGCCCCTGCGTCCAAGGGGGCGTGGCCTCGACCCCGAATTGGCGTGGCCTCGGCGTCCGGCGGCATATCCCCCGCACCCAAGGGGTGTGCCCTCAGCGTCCAAGGGGGCGTGGCCTCTGCGCCCAGGGGGCGTGGCTTCGGCGCCTTATGGGCGTGGCCTCTGCGTCCAGGGGCGCGGTCCCCGCGTCCGAGGGGGCGTGGCCTCTGCGTCCATGGGGCGTGGCTTCAGTGCCTGATGGGCGTGGTCTCTGCGTCCAGTGGCGCAGTCCCTGCGTCCAAGGGGGCGTGGCCTCTGCGTCCGGGGTCCTGACGTCATCGCCCGGAGGCGCGGGGCGAGAAGTCCCGTTCGGGCCCGGCCCCCCCCCCCCCCCCCCCCCCCGCCCCGCCCCCCCGGCCCCGCAGGAGGTGGGGGCTCCCGCCAGCCGCGCCCCGGTCGCAGCCGGACTCTCCGCTGTTTCCAAGGCGACGCACGGCACGCCGATGACGTCCGTCTCCATGGCAACCGGGAGGGGGCGGAGGGGCGGGACCCGGGGGGATGGACCCACGGCGAGCGGGAGGGATTTACGGTAATAATTATAATAATAATCATGACATTTGTTAATAATAATAATAATGATGATGGCATTTGAGGCCACGTCCTCCCCCGGGCTTGGAATGCCCTCCCTCCGCACATCCGCCAAGCTAGCTCTCTTCCTCCCTTCCAAGCCCTAATGAGAGCTCACCTCCTCCAGGAGGCCTTCCCAGTCTGAGCCCCCTCCTTCCTCTCCCCATCCCCCCCGCCTTACCTCCTTCCCCTCCCCACAGCACCTGTATATATGTTTATACAGATTTATTACTCCATTTATTTTACTTGTACATATCCTATTTTATTTTGTTAATATGTTGTGTTTTATCGTCTGTCTACCCCTTCTGGACTGTAAGTCCGTCGTTGGGTAGGGACCGTCTCTATACGTTGCCGACTTGTACGTCCCAAGTGCTTAGTCCAGTGCTCTGCGCACAGGGAGCGCTCAAGCAATACGATTGATTGAATGAATGAATGAATGAACTCGCGCAGGCGCAGCACGCCCACTGTCGTGCGAAAGTGTCTGCGCAGGCGCAGCACGCCCACAGTCGTGCGAAAGTGTCTACGCAGGCGTCGAGTCAACCCCCTCCGGGTCTCCTGGTCTGCGCAAGCGCTGCACGCCCACGGTCGTGCGGACGTGTTTGTGCAGGCGCCGAGCCCCGCCCCCCTTCCGGGCACCCGGTTCTGCGCAGGCGCCGAACCCCCTCCCTCACGCCGCTCACGGTTCAGCGCAGGCGCAACACGCCCACGGTCGTGCGGACGTGCCTGCGCAGGCGCCGAGCTCCCCGTCCCTCTCCGGGCACCCAGCTTTGCGCAGGCGCAGCACGCCCACCGTCGTGAGGAAGTGTCTGCGCAGGCACCGAACCCCCTCCCTCACCCCGTCTCCCAGTTCTGAGCAGGCGCAGCACGCCCACGGTCGTGCGGATGTTTCTGCGCAGGCGCCGAGCCCACCCCCTCCGAGCTCCCAGTTCTGCGCAGACGCAGCACGCGAACGTGCCTGCGCAGGCGCCGAGCCCCCCCTCCCTCTCCGGGCACCCAGTTCGGCGCAGGCGCAGCACGCCCACCGTCGGCGGACGTATCTGCGCAGGCGCCGAGCCCACCCCCTCCGTGCTCCCGGTACTGCGCAAGCGCAGCACGCCCTCCGTCGTGCAGAAGTGTCTGCGCAGGCGCAGCACGCCCTCCCTCACCCCGGCTCCCGGTTCTGCGCAGGGCACGCCCACGGCCATGCGGAAGTGTCTGCGCAGGCGCAGCACGCCCACGGCCATGCGGAAGTGTCTGCACAGGCGCCGAGCCCCCTCCCTCACCCGGTCTCCCGGTTCTGCGCAGGCGCAGCACGCCCACGGTCGTGCGGACGTGTCTGCGCAGGCGCCGAGTCCCTCCCTCCCTCTCCGTGCACCCAGTTCTGCGCAGGCGCCGAGCCCCCTCCCTCACCCCGACTCCTGGTTCTGCGCAGGCGCAGCACGTCCCTGGTCGTGCGGAAGTGTCTGCGCAGGCGCCGAGCCCACCCCCCCTCCGGGCACCCAGTTCTGCGCAGGCGCAGCAGGCCCACCGCCGTGCGGACGTGTCTGCGCAGGCGCCGAGCCCCACCTCCCTCTCCGGGCACCCAGTTCTGCTCAGGCGCAGCACGGCCCCCGGTCGTCCGGACGTATCTGCGCAGGCGCCGAGTCCCCCCCCCCCCCCCCCCCGGCACCCACTTTTGCGCAGGCGCTGAGCCCCCTCCCTCTCCCCGACTCCCGGTTCTGCGCAGGCGCAGCACGTCCCTGGTCGTGCGGAAGTGTCTGCGCAGGCGCCGAGCCCACCCCCCCTCCGGGCACCCAGTTCTGCGCAGGCGCAGCAGGCCCACCGCCGTGAGGACGTGTCTGCGCAGGCGCCGAGCCCACCCCCTCCTCCGGGCACCCAGTTCTGCGCAGGCGCAGCACGCCCCCGGTCGTCCGGACGTATCTGCGCAGGCGCCGAGCCCCCTCCCTCCCGCCGACTCCCCGTTCTGCGCAGGCGCAGCACGCCCCCGGTCGTCCGGACGTATCTGCGCAGGCGCCGAGCCCCCTCCCTCCCGCCGACTCCCCGTTCTGCGCAGGCGCACTGGCGTGGGACCGGTGGCGGGCGGAGGGTGAGGGTCACTTCCGGTGAGCGGTTTCCGGTTCGGGAGCCGCTTCCGCCCCCCCCCCCGGTTTGTACGGAGAGTCGGTGAGTCCCCCTTTCTTCCGGGCGGCCGCCGAGGCGCCCGCGGGGCATGCCGGGACTTGGGAGGGGTCATCCCGGCCATCCCCCGGCCTCCGGGAAGGTCACCTCTAAGCGGCCCAGGCCTAGTCGGGGTTAATCAATCAATCAATGGTATTTCATCATCATCATCAATCGTATTTATTGAGCGCTTACTCTGTGCAGAGCACTGTACTAAGCGCTTGGGAAGTCCAAATTGGCAACATATAGAGACAGTCCCTACCCAACAGTGGGCTCACAGTCTAAAAGGGGGAGACAGAGAACAAAACCAAACATACTAACAAAATAAAATAAATAGAATAGATATGAACAAGTAAAATAAATAAATAAGTAGAGTAATAAATATGTACAGACATATCATCATCATCAATCGTATTTATTGAGCGCTTACTATGTGCAGAGCACTGTACTAAGCGCTTGGGAAGTACAAATTGGCAACACATAGAGACAGTCCCTACCCAACAGTGGGCTCACCGTCTAGAAGGGGGAGACAGAGAACCAAACATACTAACAAAATAAAATAAATAGGATAGGTAGGTACAAGTAAAATAAATAAATAAATAAATAGAGTAATAAATATGTACAGATATATATATATATATATATATATATATATATATATATACAGGTGCTGTAGGGAAGGGAAGAAGGTAAGATGGAGGGGATGGAAAGGGGGACGAGGGGGAGAGGAAGCAAGGGGCTCAGTCTGGGAAGGCCTCCTGGAGGAGGTGAGCTCTCAGCAGGGCCTTGAGCGCTTACTGTGTGCAGAGCACTGGACTAAGCGCTTGGGAAGTCCAAGTTGGCAACATAGAGAGGCAGACAAGCAGCCGAAAGAGGACGGGCTTGGGATTTATATTGCTTAGTACAGTGCCCTCCACGCAGTAAGCGCTCAATAAAGACGAATAAATAAATAAACAAATAAATAAATAAATGGGTTCAAACTGTGAGCCGGCTGTTGGGTAGAGAAGCAACGCGGCTCAGTGGAAAGAGCCCGGGCTTTGGAGTCCGAGGTCAGGGGTTCAAATCCCGGCCCCTCCAGTTAATAATAATAATGATGATGGCATTTATTAAGCGCTTACTATGTGCAAAGCACTGTTCTAAGCGCTGGGGAGGTTACAGGGTGATCAGGTTATCCCCCGTGGGGCTCACAGTCTTCATCCTCATTTGACAGATGAGGGAACTGAGGCCCAGAGAAGTGAAGTGACTTGCCCAAAGTCACCCAGCTGACAAGGGGCAGAGCCGGGATTCGAACCCATGACCTCTGACTCCAAACCCCGGGCTCTTTCCACTGAGCCACACTGCTTCTCTGTCAGCTGGGTGACTTTGGGCAAGACACTTCACTTCTCTGGGCCTCAGTTGCCTCATCTGGAAAATGGGGATGAAGGCCGTGAGCCCTTTGTGGGACAACCTGATCACCTTGTAACCTCCCCGGTGCTTAGAATAGTGCTTTGCACATAGTAAGCGCTTAATAAATGCCATCATTATTATTTTTAAGGGCTGGGGTAGATACAAAACAGGTCCATTTTTCCATATGGGACAAGAGAAGCTGTGCGGCCCAGTGGACAGACCTCAGGGCCAGAGGTCAGAAGGACCTGGGTTCTAATTCTGCCTCCGCAACTTGTCTGCTGTATGACCTCGGGCAAGTCACTTCACTCCTCTTGGCGTCAGTTACCTCACCTGTAAACTGGGGAGAGGGACTGTGAGCCCGACGGGGGACGGACTGTATCCAACCCAATCACTTTTTGTATAATAGTAATAATAATGGCATTTATTAAGCGCTTACTATGTGCAAAGCACTGTTCTAAGCGCTGGGGAGGTTACAAGGTGATCAGGTTATCCCACGGGGGGCTCACCGTCTTCATCCCCATTTTACAGATGAGGGAACTGAGGTAACTGAGGTAACCTAGTGCTTAGTACAGTACCTGGCACATAGTAGGCATCTAAAAAAATCCCACTGTTATTATTATTATTACAAGGACTGTGCCCCACCTTGTATAGTAATAATAATAATAATGATGATGTTATCTGTTAAGCGCTTACTATGTGCCAAGCACTGTTCTAAGCACTGGGAAGGGTACAAGGTGATCAGGTTGTCCCACGGGGGGCTCACAGTCTTTATCCCCATTTTCCAGATGAGGTAACTGAGGCCCAGAGAAGTCAAGTGACCTGCCCAAAGTCACCCAGCCGATAAGTGGCGGAGCTGGGATTAGAACCCACGACCTCTGACTCCCAAGCCCGGGTTCTTTCCACCAAGCCACGCTGCTTCTCTACCCCAGTGCTTAGTTCAGTGACTGGGACATAGTAAGCATTTAACAAATCCCACAATTATGATTGTGATTATTATTATTATTATTATCACCTTGTAACCTCCCCAGTGCTTAGAACAGTGCTTTGCACATAGTAATAACAATAATAATAATGGCATTTATTAAGCGCTTACTACGTGCAAAGCACTGTTCTAAGCACTGGGGAGGTTACAAGGTGATCAGGTTGTCCCACGGGAGGCTCACAATCTTAATCCCCATTTTACAGATGAGGGAACTGAGGCCTCAGAGAAGTGAAGTGATTTGCCCAAAGTCACACAGAGGGCAATTGGCAGAGCTGGGATTTGAACCCATGATCTCCAACTCCAAAGCCTGTGCTCCTTCCACTGAGCCACGCTGCTTTTCACACATAGTAAGTGCTTGAGAAGCAGCGTGGCTCAGTGGAAAGAGCCCGGGCTTTGGAGTCGGAGGTCATGGGTTCGAATCCCGGCTCCGCCGCATGTCTGCTGTGTGACGCTGGGCAAGTCATTTCACTTCTCGGCGCCTCAGTTCCCTCATCTGTAAAATGGGGAGGATGACTGTGAGCCCCACGCGGGACAACCTGATCAACTTGTATCCCCCCCAGCGCTTAGAACAGTGCTTTGCACATAGTAAGCGCTTAAATGCCATTATTATTATTATTAACAAATACCACCATCATTATTATTATTATTAAAAGGTCTGGGTCCGACCCTGTATCATCATCATCAATCGTATTTATTGAGCGCTTACTGTGTGCAGAGCACTGGACTAAGCGCTTGGGAAGGACAGGTTGGCAACATATACAGTCCCTACCCAACAGTGGGCTCACAGTCTAAAAGGGGGAGACAGAGAACCAAACCAAACATACTAACAAAATAAAATAAATAGAATAAATATGTACAAATAAAATAAATAAATAGAGTAATAAATATGTACAGACATATATACAGGTGCTGTGGGGAAGGGAAGGAGGTAAGATGGGGGGACGAGGGGGAGAGGAAGGAAGGGGCTCAGTGTACAAGTAAAATAAATAGAGTAATAAATATGTACAAACACATATATTGTTTGTACATACCCCAGCGCTTAGTACAGTGCTTGGCACACATTAGAACGAGGAACAAATGCCACAAGAAAAAACCCAACGTGGGGCTCACGGTGTAAACGGGAGGGAGGTAATAATAATGATGGTATCGGTTAAGCGCTTCCTGTGTGCGGAGCACTGTCGTTCCGATCCCACAGTAGAACGAGGAACAGATGCCACAAGAAAAAACCCAACGTGGGGCTCACGGTGTAAACGGGAGGGAGGTAATAATAATGATGGTATCGGTTAAGCGCTTCCTGTGCGCGGAGCACTGTCGTAAGCGCTGGTGATCCCGGGCGGGTAACGCCGTCAGACCGCGTCTCGGTTCCAGGCCGTTGGAGTATGTGACCCCGCCGAGGCCCCGATGAGTTCCAGCATGTGGTACATCATGCAGAGCATCCAGAGCAAGTACTCCCTGTCGGAGCGGCTGATCCGGACCATCACGGCCATCCGCTCCTTCCCGCACGACAGAGTGGAGGACCTGATCCGGGCGGTGAGGGTGCCGTGCCCCCTCCCCAGAGGCCCTCCCTCGCCCGCCCGCTCCTCCTTGGCAACCGAGACCACCCCGGGGCAGCCTGGGCCCCCTCAGCCGCGGCTTCAAGGCTGTCCATCCCCTCGCCCCCTCATCATCATCATCAATCGTATTTATTGAGCGCTTCCTGTGTGCAGAGCACTGGACTAAGCGCTTGGGAAGTACAAATTGGCAACATATAGAGACGGTCCCTACCCAACAGTGGGCTCACAGTCTAAAAGACTACTACCTCACCTCCCTTCTGTCCTTCTCCGGCCCAGCCCGCACCCTCCGCTCCTCTGCCGCCGCTAATCTCCTCACCGGGCCTCGTTCTCGCCCGTCCCGCCGTCAACCCCCTGGCCCGGAATGCCCTCCCTCCCCACAGTCATTCATTCAATCAATCAATCAATCGTATTTATTGAGCGCTTACTGTGTGCAGAGCACTGGACTAAGCGCTTGGGAAGTCCAAGTTGGCAACACATAGAGACAGTCCCTACCCAACAGCGGGCTCACAGTCTAAAAGGGAGAGACAGAGAACAAAACCAAACATACTAACAAAATAAAATAAATAGAATAGATATGTACAAGTAAAATAAATAGAGTAATAAATATGTACAAACTTATATACATATATGCAGGTGCTGTGGGGAAGGGAAGGAGGTAAGATGAGGGGGATGGCATTCAGTCGTATTGATTGAGCGCTTACTGTGTGCAGAGCACTGGACTAAGCGCTTGGGAAGTCCAAGTTGGCGACATCCAGAGCCGGTCCCTACCCGACACTAGCGGGCTCACAGTCTAGAAGGGGGGAGACAGACAACAAAACAAAACATATTAACAAAATAAAATAAATAGGATAAATATGTACAAGTAAAATAAATAGAGTAATAAATATGTACAAACATATATACATGTATACATCCATCCATCCATCCATCCATTCATTCGTCAGTTCCCTCATCTGTAAATTGGGGATGAAGACTGTGAGCCCCTGGTGGGACAACCTCATCACCTTGTCACCTCCCCAGTGCTTAGAACAGTGCTTTGCACATAGTAAGCACTCAATAAATGCCATCATTATTATTATTATTCATTCATTCATCCATCCATTCATTCATTCATATTGATGGAGCGCCTACTGTGTGCAGAGCACTGTACCAAGCTCTTGGAAAGTACAATTCGTCATCATCAATCATCAGTCGTATTTATTGAGCGCTTACTGTGTGCAGAGCACTGTACTAAGCGCTTGGCAAGTCCAAGTTGGCAACATATAGAGACAGTCCCTACCCAACAGTGGGCTCACAGTCTAAAAGGTGGGCTCACAGTCTAAAAAACTGTCTAAATTCGGCAACAGAGACGGTCCCTCCTCAGGAAGATTCCTTCATTCCTTCATTCAGTCGTACTTACTGAGTGCTTACTGTGTGCAGAGCACTGTACTAAGCGCTTGGGAAAGTACAAGTCGGCAACGGAGACCGTCCGCCCATCCGCCAAGCTGGCTCTCTTCCTCCCTTCAAAGCCCTACTGAGAGCTCACCTCCTCCGGGAGGCCTTCCCACACTGAGCCCCCTCCCCATCATCATCATCAATCGTATTTATTGAGCGCTTACTGTGTGCAGAGCACTGGACTAAGCGCTTGGCAAGTACAAGTTGGCAACGTATAGAGACAGTCCCTACCCAACAGTGGGCTCACAGTCTAAAAGGCGGGCTCACAGTCTAAAAGACTGTCTAAATTCGGCAACAGAGACGGTCCCTCCTCAGGAAGATTCCTTCATTCCTTCATTCAGTCGTACTTATTGAGTGCTTGCTGTGTGCAGAGCACTGTACTAAGCGCTTGGGAAAGTACAAGTCAGCAACGGAGACCGTCCGCCCACCCGCCAAGCTCGCTCTCTTCCTCCCTTCAAAGCCCTACTGAGAGCTCACCTCCTCTGGGAGGCCTTCCCACACTGAGCCCCCTCCCCATCATCATCATCATCATCAATCGTATTTATGGAGCACTTACTGTGTGCAGAGCACTGTACTAAGCGCTTGGCAAGTCCAAGTTGGCAACGTATAGAGACAGTCCCTACCCAACAGTGGGCTCACAGTCTAAAAGGTGGGCTCACAGTCTAAAAGACTGTCTAAATTCGGCAACATAGATGGTCCCTCCTCAGGAAGATTCCTTCATTCCTTCATTCAGTCGTACTTACTGAGCGCTTGCTGTGTGCAGAGCACTGTACTAAGCGCTTGGGAAAGTACAAGTCGGCAACGGAGACCGTCCGCCCATCCGCCAAGCTGGCTCTCTTCCTCCCTTCAAAGCCCTACTGAGAGCTCACCTCCTCCGGGAGGCCTTCCCACACTGAGCCCCCTCCCCATCATCATCATCAATTGTATTTATTGAGCGCTTACTGTTTGCAGAGCACTGTACTAAGCGCTTGGGAAGTCCAAATTGGCAACATCTAGAGACAGTCCCGACCCAACAGTGGGCTCACAGTCTAGAAGGGGGAGGCAGAGAACAAAACCAAACATACTAACAAACCTTACCTCCTTCCCCTCCGCACAGCACCTGTATAGATGTATATACGTTTGTACGGATTTATTACTCTATTTTATTTGGACTTATTTATTCCGTTCATTTTATTTTGTTAATATGTTTTGTTCTCCGTCTCCCCCTCCTAGACCATGAGCCTGCTGTCGGGTGGGGACCGTCTCTAGATGTTGCCAAGTTTCGTTCTCTGTCCCCCCATCCTTCTAGACCGCGAGCCCGCTGTCGGGCAGGGACCGTCTCTAGATGTTGCCAACTTGGGACTCCCCAAGCGCCTAGTCCAGTGCGCGGTAAGCGCTCAATAAATACGACTGAACGGGCCGCACAGGCCGTGGAACCGAATCGGCCGTGGCGGGGGGAGCAGTTGAAGGCCAGCGTCCGAGACCGTCTCGGTTTCCCCCTCCCGCGGAGCCGGCGTGTGCCAGGCCTCAGCTTTCCGACCCCTCTCCCGGCATTCCCGGGCGCGCGGGATGAGGTGGGAGCCCTCCCCTCGCCGCTCTCCGGGGCCGCGCCTCTCCTCCCGGTGCCCCCCGTGCCCCCGCTGAGGCGGGTTGTGCCCTGTGCCCCCCCAGGGAGCCGACGTGAACTGTACCCACGGCACCCTGAAGCCGCTGCACTGCGCCTGCATGGTGTCGGACGCCGACTGCGTGGAGCTGCTCCTCGAAAAGGGGGCCGAGGTAAGCGGGGGGAGCCCGCCGGCGGGCCGGGACCGTCTCTAGATGTTGCCGGTCTGTCCTTCCCAAGCGCTTAGCCCAGCGCTCTGCACACAGTAAGCGCTCAATAAGCACGATTGACGATGACGATAAAGGGAGCCGCGCCGTCCGAAGCGCTCGGGAGAGTGGTCGCGGCCCTTGCTGAGCTCGCGGTCCGGAGGGGGAAGAGGTCATTAAAGTAGCCCACCGAGAGACCGCGTCCACCCAAACGCACAAAAATCCCGGTTGGGAGATGACAACGCAGCAGGAGCCAGCAGTCATTCGTTCAAGCGCTTAGTCCAGTGCTCTGCGCATAGTAGGCGCTCAATAAAAACGATTGATGATGATTCGGTCGTGTTTATCGAGCGCTTACTGTGCGCAGAGCACCGCACGGAGCGCTTGGGAAGCCCGAGTTGGCAACATGGAGAGACGGGCCCTACCCGACGGCGGGCTCGGGGTCTAGAGGGCGGAAGGTGGGCTCAGTGGGAAGAGCCCCGGCTTTGGAGTCCGAGGTCGTGGGTTCGAATCGTGGCTCCGCCACTTAGCCGTGTGACTCTGGGCAAGTCACTTCACTTCTCTGGGCCACAGTTGCCTCATCTGTAAAATGGGGATGAGGACTGTGAGCCTTTGGTGGGACAACCTGATCAGCTTGTAACGTCCCCAGCGCTTAGAGCGGTGCTTTGCACATCGTAAGCGCTTCATAAATGCCATTACTATTATTAGAACAGTGCTTTGCACATAGTAAGCGCTTCATAAATGCCATCATTATTATTATTACTATTATTAGAACAGTGCTTTGCACATAGTAAGCGCTTCATAAATGCCATCATTATTATTATTGCTATTATTAGAACAGTGCTCTGCACATAGTAAGCGCTTCATAAATGCCGTCATTATTATTATTGCTATTATTAGAACAGTGCTTTGCACATAGTAAGCGCTTCATAAATGCCATCATTATTATTATTATTAGAACAGTGCTTTGCACATAGTGAGCGCTTGATAAATGCCATCATTATTATTATTACTATTATTAGAACAGTGCTTTGCACATAGTAAGCGCTTCATAAATGCCATCATTATTATTCTTATTATTATTAGACAGTGCTTTGCACATAGTAAGCGCTTCATAAATGCCATCATTATTATTCTTATTATTATTAGAACAGTGCTTTGCACATAGTAAGCGCTTCATAAATGCCATCATTATTATTATTACTATTATTAGAACAGTGCTTTGCACATAGTAAGCGCTTAATAAATGCCATCATCATCATCATTATTATTATTATTATTAGAACAGTGCTTTGCACATAGTAAGCGCTTCATAAATGCCATCATTATTATTATTATTATTAGAGCAGTGCTTTGCACATAGTAAGCGCTTCATAAATGCCATCATTATTATTATTATTATTATTATTAGAACAGTGCTTTGCACATAGCGCTTAATAAATGCCGTTATAAGTGGCAAGTACAAAAACAAATACCGGCATCATTATTAGACTGTGAGCCCACTGTTGGGTAGGGACCGTCTCCATGTGTCGCCATCTTGGACTTCCCAAGCGCTTAGTACAGTGCTCTGCACATAGTAAGTGCTCAATAAATACGATTGATTATTATTATAAGTGGCAAATACAAAAACGAATACCGGCGTCATTATTAGACTGTGAGCCCACTGTTGGGTAGGGACCATGCGTCGCCAGCTTGGACTTCCCAAGCGCTTAGTACAGTGCTCTGCGCGTAGTAAGCGCTCAATAGATACGATTGATTATTATTATAAGTGGCGGAGGCAAGGTTAGAACCCGCGCCCTTGGCCCCCCAAGCCCGGGCCTTTTCCACGAAGCCGCCCCGCGGAGGCTGCGCCCCGGTGCTCAGCGCGTAGCGAGCGCTTAGCAAAGGCCACGACCTCCTGGAAGGGGAGGTGGGCGTCCAAGTAAGCCGCAGGGGAGGGGAAAAGACCCCCCGCCACGGCCCCGCCAACCCCGCCCGCAAACCCCGCAGGTGAACGCGCTGGACGGGTACAGCCGGACGGCCCTCCACTACGCGGCGGAGAAGGACGAGGCCTGCGTGGAGGTCCTGCTGGAGTACGGGGCGGACCCCAACGCGCCGGACGGCAACCGGGACACCCCCCTGCACTGGGCGGCCTTCAAGAACCACGCGGACTGCGCCCGGGCCCTCCTGGAGAACGGGGCGGCCGCCGACGCCCGGGACTCCAACCGGGACACGCCGCTCAGCTGGGCCGCCACGAAGGGCAACCTGGAGAGCGTCAGCGTCCTGCTGGACTTCGGGGCCGAGGCGCGGGCGGTCAACCTGCGGGGCCAGACGCCCGCCTCGCGCCTGGCGGCCCTGCTGGCGCGGGGCCCGGGGACGGCCAAGGAGGAGGCCTGCCTGGACCTGCTGCGCCGGGCGGCCGCCCGGCCGGAGCCGCGGGAGCCGGCCGGGCTCCGCTCCCAGCCGGCCCCGCTCAAGGCCCTGGCGCGCTACGCCGCCCGCCGCGCCCTGGGCCTCCGCTTCCTGCCCGATGCCGTCAAGGGGCTGCCGCTGCCCGAGGCCCTGAAGGGCTACCTGCTCCTGCTGGAGTAGCCCGGCCCGCCGGGGCCGCCCCTCCCCGCCGCCCGGCCGCGACCTCTCTGCGGCCCCGAGGGCCGGGGGGTGACCTCTACCCATCTCGGGGGGCGGAGGGAGGCGGGGGGGGGTCTCCGTGCGGGCCCGGGGGCGACCCCTCTGCCGCCCGTGGGGCCGGGGAACGACCTTCCTGGGGGCTCGGGGGCGACCGGGGGTCAGAGGGCAACCTCTCCGCAGCCCCGGGGGGCCGGGAGCGGGACCCTCCTGCAGCCCTGGGGGTCGGAGGGCGGCCTCTCCGCGGCCCCCGGGGCCGGAGAGTGACCTCTCTGCAGCCCCGGGGGTCGGAGGGCGGCCTCTCCGCGGCCCCGGGGGCCGGAGAGTGACCTCTCTGCAGCCCCGGGGGTCGGAGGGCGGCCTCTCCGCGGCCCCGGGGGCCGGAGAGTGACCTCTCTGCAGCCCCGGGGGTCGGAGGGCGGCCTCTCCGCGGCCCCGGGGGCCGGAGAGTGACCTCTCTGCAGCCCCGGGGGTCGGAGGGCGGCCTCTCCGCGGCCCCGGGGGCCGGAGAGTGACCTCTCTGCAGCCCCGGGGGTCGGAGGGCGGCCTCTCCGCGGCCCCCGGGGCCGGAGAGTGACCTCTCTGCAGCCCCGGGGGTCGGAGGGCGGCCTCTCCGCGGCCCCGGGGGCCGGAGAGTGACCTCTCTGCAGCCCCAGGGGTCAGAGGGCGGCCTCTCCAAGGCCCCGGGGGCCAGAGAGTGACCTCTCTGCAGCCCCGGGGGCCGGGGACCCCCTCTCCAGCACCCTGGGGCCCCTCTCCAGCACCCTGGGGCCCCGGGGGGTGACCGCTCGGCAACCTTGGAGATCGGAGGGCAACCTCCTCACGGCCCCAGGAGGTGACCCTCTGCGACCCCAACGCCCAGATGAGCACCGTCGGTGGGGCCGGGGAACGACCTTCCTGGGGGCTCGGGGGCGACTGGGGGTCAGAGGGCAACCTCTCCACGGGCCCGGGGGGCCGGGAGCATGACTCTCCTGCAGCCCTGGGGGTCGGAGGGCAACCTCTCCGCGGCCCCGGGGGCCAGAGAGTGACCTCTCTGCAGCCCTGGGGGTCGGAGGGCGGCCTCTCCACGGCCCCGGGGGCCGGAGAGTGACCTCTCTGCAGCCCCGGGGGCCGGGGACCCCCACTCCAGCACCCTGGGGCCCCTCTCCAGCACCCTGGGGCCCCGGGGGGTGACCGCTCAGCAACCTTGGGGATCGGAGGGCGACCTCCTCGCGGCCCCAGGAGGTGACCCCTCTGCGACCCCAACGCCCGGATGAGCACCGTCGGTGGAAGGGGGGCGGGATCCGTCCCCGGCCGGCCCGCCCCGGCACCGACCGGGCCTCCGTTGCCGTTTCCCGTCGAGCGTGTCCCCCGTCCCCTCTCCTCCCCGTGGAGCACCTCGGGGGGCCAGGCGGAGAAGGAAGGTTGCCCGAGGGACCGGGAGCCAGGGACCCCAGAACCGAGCGGCGTCCCCCGGGGCCCGACGGCCGGTTTGCGGTGTCGCGCGCGTTGCCGTGGAGTTTTCGCGAGTTGCGCTTCAGCCCGGTCAGCACTGGGACCGTCGCCGAGACTGCAGGTGTGTGCGTTGTGGGGGGCCAAACTACAAATCGGGATGCCCCCGGGGCCCGGGGGCCGACGCGGGGACGAGCCCGGAGGGAGAGGGACCCGGCGGAGAGGCCGGCCGTGTGGTTTCGTTTGGCCCACTGTAGCAAAGTAATAAATAGTTGCAGAGCAACCGCAAAGCATCCTGTTTTCGGGGGGCCGGGAGGGGATTGGGAGGTCGGAGGGCGAGAGACGGGGCCTGGGACCCGTCCCGGTCAACCGGTTGCGTTTCCTGAGCGCTCACTGTGTGCAGGGCACTGTACTAAGGGAAAGCACGACACGACAATATATGGAGGAGCAGCCGGGCTCAGTGGAAAGAGCCCGGGCTTTGGAGTCAGAGGTCACGGGTTCAAGTCCCGGCTCCACCAGTTGTCAGCTGTGTGACTCTGGGCAAGTCACTTCACTTCTCTGGGCCTCAGTTCCCTCCTCTGGAAAATGGGGATTAAGACTGGGACATCCTGATCAGCTTGTCACCTCCCAAGCACTTAGAACAGTGCTGTGCACATAGTAAGCGCTTAACAAATGCCATCATTATTATATATTCCCTGCCCACAACACGTTTACAGTCTAGGGGGGAGACAGACATTGATGGAAATAAATTACGGGTATGTACATACATGCTGGGGGCTGGGGGGGCGTTCAGTGGTGAAAGTGTGGCTCGGTGGAAAGAGCCCGGGCTTGGAGTCAGAGGTCATGGGTTCCAATCCCGGCTCTGCCAACTGTCAGCTGGGTGACTTTGGGCAAGTCACTTCACTTCTCCGGGCCTCAGTTCCCTCCCCTGGAAAATGGGGGTGAAGACTGGGAGCCCCCGTGGGACATCCTGATCAGCTTGTCACCTCCCCAGTGCTTAGAACAGTGCTGTGCACATAGTAAGCGCTTAACAAATGCCATCATTATTATATATTCCCTGCCCACAACACGTTTACAGTCTAGGGGGGAGACAGACATTAATGGAAATAAATTACGGGGATGTACATAAGTGCTGTGGGCTGGGGGCGGTTCAGTGGTGAAAGTGTGGCTCGGTGGAAAGAGCCCGGGCTTTGGAGTCAGAGGTCATGGGTTCCAATCCCGGCTCTGCCAACTGTCAGCTGGGTGACTTTGGGCAAGTCACTTCACTTCTCCAGGCCTCAGTTCCCTCATCTGGAAAATGGGGATTAAGACTGTGAGCCCCCCGTGGGACAACCCGATCACCTTGTAACCTCCCCAGCGCTTAGAACAGTGCTTTGCACATAGTAAGCGCTTAACAAATACCATTATTATTAATAAGTGAGGGTGACGCAGAAAGGAGTGGGAAAAGAGGAAATGAGGGCTTAGCCAGGGCAGGCCTCTTAGGGGAGATGTGTCTTCAAGGAGTCAAGAGATGAGCTTGGCTCAGTGGAAAGAGCCCGGGCTTGGGAGTCAGAGGTCATGGGTTTGAATCCCGGCCCCACCGCTTGTCAGCTGGGTGACTTTGGGCAAGTCACTTGACTTCTCTGGACCTCGGTTCCCTCATCTGGAAAATGGGGATTAATAAGGCTGTGAGCCCCACATTGGACAACCTGATCACCTTGTGTCCTCCCCAGCGCTTAGAACAGTGCTCGGCACAGAGTAAGCGCTTAACAAGTGCCATCATTATTATTCTTCAGTAAGGCTGGGGGAGAGTAATTGTCTATCGGATACGCAGAGGGAGGGCCTTCGGGGCCAGAGGAAGGATGTGCAAAGTCTGCCGGCCGGGCTGTAGTAGGAGAGGAGGGAGATGAGGTGACTGCTTTAAAGCCAACGGTGAGGAGTTCCTGTTACGTGGGGAGGTAGATGGAAAACCACCGGAGTTTCTTGAGGATCGTCCGGATCGTTTTTGTAGAAGTTAAGTGACCTGTCCAAGGTCACACAGCTGACAATTGGTGGAGTCGGGATCGGATCCCGGAGCCCAGCTGCAGCCTGCTCTCAAGGCCCCCGGCCTCCCCTCCTTCTTTGCCGGGGGTGACGGTTGGGGGGACTCAGGCATCCCCACCCCCTAACTCTTTCCCCCGGCCCGTGAGCACTGGTATTTTTTTTAAGAACCTGTTAAGCACCTACTAGGTGCCAAGCACTGTACTAAGTGCTGGGATAGGTACAGGCTAATCGGATTGGACACAGTCCTTGTCCCATGTTAGGCTCCCAGTCTTCATCCTCTCCTTACAGATATGAGGGAATGAGGCCCAGGGAAGTGAAATGACCGGTCCACGGTCACCCAGCAGACAAGTCCCCCCCGCCCCTTTTAGACTGTGATCCCACTGTTGGGTAGGGACCGTCTCCATGTGTTGCCAATTTGTACATCCCGAGCGCTTAGTCCAGTGCTCTGCACACAGTAAGCGCTCAATAAATACGATTGATGATGATGATGATGTAGAAAACGGAGTGAAGTATGGGCTGGAAGGGGGAGAGGCAGGAGTTAGGGAGGTCAGTGATCCAGTAACCGAGGCAGGTTAGGACGAGTGCTTGGATTAACGCGGTGGCAGTTTGGTTGGAGAGGAAAGTGCGGATTTTGGAGATGCGCGGGTCAGGCCGACGGGATTTAGTGATGGATTGAGTTATGTGGGTTGAATGAGAAAGAGGAGGCATGGAGAATCCCGAGGTTGCGGGCTCCGGAGACGGGAAGGGTGGTGGCACCGTCCACGGCGATGGAAAAATCCGGGAGAGGCCGGGGTTTGGGTGGGACGATGAGGGGTTCTGTTTGAGGTGACCGGAGGACATCCAAGTAGGGAATGGCGAGACTGCAGAGAGGGAGACAGATCAGGGCTGGAGATGTAGATTTGGGTATCATCCGCCTGTTGTCAGCTGCGTGACTTTGGGCAAGTCGCTTAACTTCTCTGGGCCTCAATCAATCAATGTGTACATGGTAAGCGCTTAATAAATGCCGTCATCATTATTATTATTATTATTATTACTCCAGCGCTCAGAGCAGTGCTTGGCACAAAGTAAGTGGTTAAATATGATTATTACTGTTTTTGTTATTAATCCCAGCTCCGCCACTTGTCAGCTGGGTGACTTTGGGCAAGTCACTTCACATCTCCGGGCCTCAGTTCCCTCATCTGTAAAACGGGGATGAAGACTGGGAGCCCCATGCGGGACAACCTGATTACTTTGTACGTCCTGCTGTGCACGTAGTAAGCGCTTAATAAATGCCATCATCGTTATTATTATTACTCCAGCGCTCAGAGCAGTGCTTGGCACAAAGTAAGTGGTTAAATATGATTATTATTATTATTATTATTGTTGTTATTAATCCCGGCTCCGCCACTTGTCAGCTGGGTGACTTTGGGCAAGTCACTTCACATCTCTGGGCCTCAGTTCCCTCATCTGTAAAACGGGGATGAAGACTGGGAGCCCCATGCGGGACAACCTGATTACTTTGTACGTCCTGCTGTGCACATAGTAAGCGCTTAATAAATGCCATCATCTTTATTATTATTACTCCAGCGCTCAGAGCAGTGCTTGGCACAAAGTAAGTGCTTAAATATTATTATTATTATTTTTGTTATTAATCCCGGCTCCGCCACTTGTCAGCTGGGTGACTTTGGGCAAGTCACTTCACTTCTCTGGGCCTCAGTTACCTCATCTGTAAAACGGGGATGAAGACTGGGAGCCCCATGCGGGACAACCTGATTACTTTGTACGTCCTGCTGTGCACATAGTAAGCGCTTAATAAATGCCGTCATCTTTATTATTATTACTCCAGCGCTCAGAGCAGTGCTTGGCACAAAGTGCAAAAATATTATTATTATTATTTTTGTTATTAATCCCGGCTCCGCCACTTGTCAGCTGGGTGACTTTGGGCAAGTCACTTCACTTCTCTGGGCCTCAGTTACCTCATCTGGAAAATGGGGATGAAGACTGGGAGCCCCATGCGGGACAACCTGATTACTTTGTACGTCCTGCTGTGCACATAGTAAGCGCTTAATAAATGCCGTCATCATTATTATTATTAATAATGAGAAGCAGCGCGGCTCAGTGGAAAGAGCCCGGGCTTTGGAGTCAGAGGTCATGGGTTCGAATCCCGGCTCCACCCCAAGTCTGCTGTGTGACCTTGGGCAAGTCACTTCACTTCTCTGAGCCTCCGTTCCCTCATCTGTAAAAATGGGGATGAAGACTGGGAGCCCCACGTGGGACAACTTGATCACACTGTATCCCCCGCCCAGCGCTTAGAACAGTGCTTTGCACATAGTAAGCGCTTAACAAATGCCATTATCATTATTATTATTATCATTATTAATCCCAGCTCCGCCACTTGTCAGCTGGGTGACTTTGGGCAAGTCACTTCTCTGGGCCTCAGTTCCCTCATCTGGAAAATGGGGATAAAGACTGGGAGCCCCATGAGGGACAACCTGATTACGTTGTACGTCCCGCTGAGCACATAGTAAGCGCTTAACAAATGCCATCATCATTATTATTATTCATTCAATCGTATTTATTGAGCGCTTACTGTGTGCAGAGCACTGGACTAAGCGCTTGGGAAGTACAATTGTTACATCAGCACATTTCATGACGTTTTCCAGCCTCTTCGTAGCAGATCTTCCTAACATTAATCTTCGGCGTATTTCTTGACTACTGATTCCTTTATTATCGATTATCGATCCCGGGATATAAAGGCCTTTGGAAGATCCCAGGTCTCTGGAAGGTCAAATGACTTATTTTGGACACATAATCAGGAGGACTAATTCCCTGGAGAAGACGCTAATGCTAGGAAAAGTCCAGGGAAAACACGGAAGAGGCAGACAGGCAGCTAGATGGATAGAAACCGTAACAACGGTAACGGAAGAACCGTTAGCAGGGTTACGGATTATAGCAGAATACAGCACATTCTGCAGTAAATATATCTCTAGGGACGCAATGAATCAGAAACGACGCGATGGCACCTGATAATAATAACGATAATTAAGCGCTTACTATGTGTCAAACACCGTTCTAACTGCTTGGGTAGAAACAAGTTAATTAGGTCGTACACAGCTCCTGTCCCATATGGGCTCACAGCCTAAGTAGGAGGGAAAAGCGGCATCCCCATTTTACAGCTGAGGAAACTGAGGCCCAGAGAGGTTAAGTGACTTACCTGAGGTGTTTTGTTTTTTCCTTTGCCCTGCCCCTGAGGGCCCGCTGGGGCCTGCTGCTTCTTGAGGGCTCAGAATCCACGCTGCAGCTTGTTGGGAAATTATTAATATAATTCTTACTCCAGCGCTCAGAGCGGTGCTTGGCACAAAGTGCGTGCTTAAATATTATTTTTAAATGATATTTATTCTTAAAATAAGAATAAATATTATTCTTATTTTTCCGTCCCCTGTCCTTTTATCAATCAATCAATCAATCGTATTTATTGAGCGCTTACTATGTGCAGAGCACTGTACTACTACTACTACTAATAATAATAATGATGGCATTTGTTAAGCGCTTACTATGTGCAGAGCACTGTTCTAAGCGCTGGGGGGGATACAAGGTGAGCAAGTTGTCCCACGTGGGGCTCACAGTCTTAATCCCCATTTTACAGATGAGGGAACTGAGGCTCAGAGAAGTTAGGTGACTTGCCCAAGGTCACGCAGCAGACATGTGGCCGAGCCGGAATTCGAACCCATGACCTCTGACTCCAAAGCCCGTGCTCTTTCCAATGAGCCACGCTGCTTCTCGCTTGGGAAGTACAAATTGGCATCACATAGAGACAGTCCCTACCCAACAGTGGGCTCACAGTCTAAAAGGGGGAGACAGAGAACAGAACCAAACATACCAACAAAATAAAATAAGTAGGATAGAAATGTACAAGTAAAATAAATAAATGAATAAATAAAGAGAGTAACAAGTAAAATAAATAAATGAATAAATAAATAGAGTAATAATAAATAAATAGAGTAATAGACTGTAATAGTAGTAATAGTAATATTAGTAATAGTAATAGACTTTTAGACTGTGAGCCCACTGGTGGGTAGGGACTGTCTCTAGATGTTGCCGACTTGGATTTCCCAAGCGCTTAGTCCAGTGCTCTGCACATAGTAAGCGCTCAATAAATACGATTGATTGATTGATTGATTGATTGAGGCCTTGATCCCCGGAGTCCGGGGGCGGGGGGTAGAGGGGGCTCCCCGTGGGCCCGAGGCATCTGACGGCAGGGCGACTGTGACCGGCTTTTATTAGCCCACGTGTCTGGCGGGGCGGCGGGGCGACACACAACGGGATCCCGCATTCCCGAGCACGCGAAGGGGCGGCGGGCGAGGGTCCGGCCCGGGGCCCGGGGGCCGGTGGGCGCTCAGAAGCTGGTCTCGGCCGACACCCGCTTCTGGGTGATGTGCTCCAGGTGCGCGTGGTCGGTGGTGTCCAGGTCGATCTCGTACTTGGCCAGGATCTTGAGGATGGGCCGCAGCCGCAGCCACCACTGCTCCTTGGGGATGCGGTGCCTGGCGGGCCCGCCGGAGCCGGGGTCAGAGGTCAGGGGTCGGGGCCCGACTCGCGAGGGGCGCTGGGGGTCGTCTGGGGAGTGGGGAGCTGACAACTGGCTGGGAGGCCCCCGTGGGACACCTTGTAACCTCCCCAGCGCTTAGAACAGTGCTTTGCACAGAGTAAGCGCTTAATAAATGCCATTATTATTATTATTATTATTATTATTATAAGGAGGCCTCCTGG
Source organism: Tachyglossus aculeatus (assembly GCF_015852505.1). Lineage (NCBI taxonomy): Eukaryota > Metazoa > Chordata > Mammalia > Monotremata > Tachyglossidae > Tachyglossus > Tachyglossus aculeatus. Next base: position 54,362,073 of record NC_052075.1, on the reverse strand, counting down.
GGAGGGGGGCACTGACGGTTGTCTTGGCTCAGTGGAAAGAGCCCGGGCTTTGGAGTCAGGTCATGGGTTCAAATCCCGACTCCACCACATGCCAGAGCTTAGAACAGTGCTTTGCACAGAGTAAGCGCTTAATAAATGCCATTATCATTATTATGTCAGCTGTGTGATCTTGGGCAAGTCACTTCACTTCCCCGTGCCTCCGTTCCCTCATCTGGAAAATGGGGATGAAGACTGGGAGCCCCCCGTGGGACAACCTGATCACCCTGTAACCTCCCCAGCGCTTAGAGCAGTGCTTTGCACAGAGTAAGCGCTTAATAAATGCCATTATTATTATTATGTCAGCTGTGTGATCTTGGGCAAGTCACTTCTCTGGGCCTCAGTTCCCTCATCTGGAAAATGGGGATGAAGACAGGGAGCCCCCCGTGGGACACCCTGATCACCCTGTATCCTCCCCAGCGCTTAGAGCAGTGCTTTGCACAGAGTAAGCGCTTAATAAATGCCATTATCATTATTATGTCAGCTGTGTGATCTTGGGCAAGTCACTTCTCTGGGTCTCAGTTCCCTCATCTGGAAAATGGGGATGAAGACAGGGAGCCCCCCGTGGGACACCCTGATCACCCTGTATCCTCCCCAGCGCTTAGAGCAGTGCTTTGCACAGAGTAAGCGCTTAATAAATGCCATTATCATTATTATGTCAGCTGTGTGATCTTGGGCAAGTCACTTCTCTGGGCCTCAGTTCCCTCATCTGGAAAATGGGGATGAAGACTGGGAGCCCCCCGTGGGACAACCTGATCACTCTGTATCCTCCCCAGCGCTTAGAACAGTGCTTTGCACATAGTAAGCGCTTAATAAATGCCATTATTATTATTATTATTGTTATTATTATTATGTCAGCTGTGTGATCTTGGGCAAGTCACTTCACTTCTCTGGGCCTCAGTTCCCTCATCTGTAAACTGGGGATGAAGACTGGGAGCCCCCCGTGGGACAACCTGATCACCCTGTACCCTCCCCAGCACTTAGAACAGTGCTTGGCACATAGTCAGCGCTTAACAAATGCCAATTATGATGATGCTGATGATGCTGGGGGCAGCCTGGGGTGGGGAGCAGAGCAGGGCGGGGGCCGAGTTCGGGCCCGAAGGGGCTGAGGTGGGGGTGGGCCGAGTCTGGGCCAGGGGGGTGTGAGGTGGGGGTGGGCCGGGGAGGGGGGTCTCACTGGAAATCGGTCTGCTCCTTCAGCTCGGTGAGGGGCTGGAAGACCAGGCTTCTCTTTCTCATGCCCAGCATGCAGGCCGAGTCCGCCGCGTTGGCAAAGATCCGCCCTGGGAGTGGCACAGGGGCGCCCGTCACCCCGGGCTCCACGCCCTGATGCTCGGAGACCCCAACCACCTCCCCCCCCCAGCCGTCCCACCCCCTAGTCATTCCTTCATCATCATCAATCGTATTTATTCAGCGCTTACTATGTGCACAGCACTGGACTAAGCGCTTGGGAAGTCCAAGTTGGCAACATATAGAGACGGTCCCTACCCAACAATGGGCTCACAGTCTTCATATTCATATATGTTGCCAGCTTGGACTTCCCAAGCGCTTAGTCCAGTGCTCTGCACACAGTAAGCGCTCAAGAAATATGATTGAAGGAATGCGCTGAGGTAGAGACAACTTGGACTATCTTCTAGACTGTGAGCCCGCTGTTGGGTAGGGACCATCTCCATATGTTGCCAACTTGGACTTCCCAAGCGCTTAGTCCAGTGCTCTGCACACAGTAAGCGCTCAATAAATACGACTGAAGGAAAGCGCAGAGGTAGAGACAACTTGGACTGTCTTCTAGACTGTGAGCCCGCTGTTGGGTAGGGACCGTCTCCATATGTTGCCAACTTGGACTTCCCAAGCGCTTAGTACAGTGCTCTGCACACAGTAAGTGCTCAATAAATACGATTGAGGATGATACAACTTGGACTATACCAATCTATACCAATCTATACCAATCCCACCCTCTAGCATCCCACCTCCTACCAATCCCACCCTCTAGCAATCCCACCCCCTACCAATCCCACCCTCTAGCATCCCACCCCCAGCAATCCCACCCTCTAGCATCCCACCCCCAGCAATCCCACCCTCTAGCATCCCACCCCCTACCAATCCCACCCTCTGACAATCCCACCCCCTACCAATCCCACCCTCTAGCATCCCACCCCCTACCAATCCCACCCTCTAGCATCCCACCCCCTACCAATCCCACCCTCTAGCATCCCACCCCCTACCAATCCCACCCTCTGACAATCCCACCCCCTACCAATCCCACCGTCTAGCATCCCACCCCCAGCAGTCCCACCCTCTAGCATCCCACCCCCTACCAATCCCACCCTCTAGCATCCCACCTCCTACCAATCCCACCCTCTAGCATCCCACCTCCTACCAATCCCACCCTCTAGCATCCCACCCCCAGCAGTCCCACCCTCTAGCATCCCACCTCCTACCAGTCCTACCTTCTAGCAATCCCACCCCCTACCAATCCCACCCTCTAGCAATCCCACCCTCTAGCATCCCATCCCTTACCAATCCCACCCTCTAGCATCCCACCCCCAGCAATCCCACCCTCTAGCATCCCACCTCCTACCAATCCCACCCTCTAGCAATCCCACCCCTACCAATCCCACCCTCTAGCATCCCACCTCCTACCAATCCCATCCTCTAGCATCCCACCTCCTACCAATCCTATCCTCTAGCAATCCCACCCTCTAGCATCCCACCCCCAGCAATCCCACCCTCTAGCATCCCACCCCCAGCAGTCCCACCCTCTAGCAATCCCACCCCCTACCAATCCCACCCTCTAGCAATCCCACCCTCTAGCATCCCACCTCCTACCAATCCCACCCTCTAGCAATCCCACCCCTACCAATCCCACCCTCTAGCATCCCACCTCCTACCAATCCCACCCTCTAGCATCCCACCTCCTACCAATCCCATCCTCTAGCAATCCCACCCTCTAGCATCCCACCTCCTACCAATCCCATCCTCTAGCAATCCCACCCTCTAGCATCCCACCCCCAGCAATCCCACCCTCTAGCATCCCACCCCCAGCAGTCCCACCCTCTAGCAATCCCACCCCCTACCAATCCCCCCCTCTAGCAATCCCACCCCCAGCAATCCCACCCCCTAGCATCCCACCTCCTACCAATCCCACCCTCTAGCAATCGACCCCCTACCAATCCCACCCCGTAGCAATCCCACCCCCTAGCAATCCCTCCCCCTTCCCGGTGCGGCCCGTACCGTGGCGGGTACACTCCTTGATCTTGCCGGTGATCCAGGCCACCGCCTTGGCGCCCATCTTGGTGCCAAAGTTGCGGTCGAAGGGCGTGGGGCTTCCCCCCTGCGGGAGACAGACGGCCGGGTTACCCGGGGAAGTGGGGGGCTCCTCTCCCTGGGGCCTGGGAGCTGGGGGGCCGCCCTGGTCCCTGTACCTGCTGCATGTGCCCCAGCACGTTCTTCCGGCTGTCGAAGATGCCCTTCCCTTCCTCCGAGTACAGGTTGAAGATGAAATCGGTCGTGTAGTTCTCACTGCATTTCTCGTTCCTGCCCGGCGGAGCGTGCAGCGGAGGGAATAATAATAATAATGATGGCATTTATTAAGCGCTTTCAATGTGCAAAACACTGTTCTAAGCACTGGAGAGGCTACAGAGTGATCAGGTTGTCCCTCGGAGGGCTCACAGTCAATCCCCATTTGACAGATGAGGTCACTGAGGCCCAGAGAAGTGAAGTGACTTGCCCAAAGTCACACAGCTGACAGTTGGCGGAGCCGGGATTTGAACCCGTGACCTCTGACTCCAAAGCCCGGGCTCTTTCCACTGAGCAGCGTCGTCGTTTAAGGACGACGTCGACCCTTCCCCCTGCCTCTCTTCCCTCCTCTCCCCCCAACCTTGGGGTATATGTGGGGGGGTCTCCCAGGCCGGTTCACTTCTTGCCCCCTCTCACCCGCCATGCTGAGTTCCGGCTCCTGACCCGTAATAATAATAATAATAATAATAATAGTGATGGCATTTATTAAGCGCTTACTATGTGCGAAGCACTATTCTAAGCGCTGGGGGGGTTACAAGGGGATCAGCTTGTCCCACGGGGGGCTCACAGTCTTCATCCCCATTTTACAGATGAGGTCACTGAGGCCCAGAGAAGTGACTTGCCCCAGGTCACCCAGCTGACAGCTGGCGGAGCCGGGATTTGAACCCATGACCTCTGACTCTAAAGCCCGGGCTCTTTCCATGATGGTATGAGATGCTGATGGTATCTCCCCCTCAATCAATTAATCAATCAATCGTATTTATTATTATTATTAATAATAATAATAATAATGGCATTTATTAAGCACTTACTATGTGCAAAGCACTGTTCTAAGCACTGGGGAGTTGAGTGATCAGGTTGGCCCACGTGGGGCTCCCAGTCTTAATCCCCATTTTACAGATGAGGGAACTGAGGCCCAGAGAAGTGAAGTGACTTGCCCAAAGTCACACAGCTGACAAGTGGAGGAGCCGGGATTTGAGCCGATGACCTCTGACTCCAAAGCCCGGGCTCTTTCCACTGAGCCACGCTGCTTCCCTAATTTATTGAGCGCTTACTGTGTGCAGAGCACTGGACTAAGCGCTTGGGAAGTCCAAGTTGGCAACATATAATAATAATAATAATAATAATAATAATAATAATGGCATTTGTTAAGCACTTACTATGTGCAAAGCACTGTTCTAAGCGCTGGGGGGGATACAGTGTGATCAAGGTGTCCCACGTGGGGCTCACAGTCTTAATCCCCATTTTTACAGATGAGGGAACTGAGGCTCAGAGAAGTGAAGTGACTTGCCCAAGGTCACACAGCAGACTTGTGGTGGAGTCGGGATTCGAACCCACGACCTCTGACTCCAAAGCCCGGGCTCTTTCCACTGAGCCACGCTGCCTTCCCCAACACCGGGCTCCCAGTCTAGAAGGACCCTCGGCTTCGGGTCTCCCCGCGGCCTGATTTCTCTCAGCCCAGAGGTGGGCGAAATAATAATAATGATGATGATGGCACTTATTAAGCGCTTACTACGTGCCAAGCACTGTTCTAAGCGCTGGGGAGGTGACAAGGTGATCAGGTTGTCCCACGGGGGGCTCCCAGTCTTCATCCCCATTTGACAGATGAGGGAACTGAGGCCCGGAGAAGTGAAGCGACTTGCCCAAAGTCACCCAGCTGCCAAGTGAGGGGGGGGGGGGCGGGATTCGAACCCACGACCGCCAGGCTGCTTCTCCAGCCACGCTGGAAGGGTGCGCGTTTTTACCTCAGGACTAGGCCCCTCTTCACCGTCGTCTTCATCTTCTGCACCAGGTGCTCCACGTTCACCTGGTGGGGACAGGGCCGGATTCGGGGTTCGGGGGGCCCCTCCGGACCAGGGCGCAATTAATTCAGAGGTCACCCTGGAGCCGCCCAAATTAGAACTCCAAACATGAGCGACATGATAAGCACGATAATGGTGGTACTTGTTAAGCGCTTACTATATACCTAATAATAATGATGATGATGATGATGGCATTTATCAAGCGCTTACTACGTGCAAAGCACTGTTCTAAGCGCTGGGGAGGTGACAAGGTGATCAGGTTGTCCCACGGGGGGCTCACAGTCTTCATCCCCATTTTACAGATGAGGGAACTGAGGCCCAGAGAATAATAATAATAATAATAATAGCATTTATTAAGCGCTTACTATGGGCAAATCACTGTTCTAAGCACCGGGGAGGTTACAAGGTGATGAGGTTGTCCCACGGGGGGCTCACAGTCTTCACCCCCATTTTACAGATGAGGGAACTGAGGCCCAGAGAATAATGATAATAATAACAACAATAATAATAATAATAATAGCATTTATTAAGCACTTACTATGTGCAAAGCACTGTTCTAAGCGCTGGGGAGGTGACAAGGTGATCAGGCTGTCCCCCGGGGGGCTCACAGTCTTCATCCCCATTTTACAGATGAGGGAACTGAGGCCCAGAGAATAATAATTATAATAACAATAATAATAACAATAATAATAATAATAATAGCATTTATTAAGCGCTTACTATGTGCAAAGCACTGTTCTAAGCGCCGGGGAGGTCACTAGGTGATCAAGTTGTCCCACGTGGGGCTCACAGTCTTAATCCCCATTTTACAAATGAGGGAACTGAGGCCCAGAGAATAATAATAATAATAACAATAATAATAATAATAGTAGTAGTAGCATTTATTAAGCGCTTACTATGTGCAAAGCACTGTTCTAAGCGCCGGGGAGGTTACTAGGTGATCAAGTTGTCCCACGTGGGGCTCACAGTCTTCATCCCCATTTTACAAATGAGGGAACTGAGGCCCAGAGAATAATAATAATAATAATAATAATAGCATTTATTAAGCACTTACTATGGGCAAAGCACTGTTCTAAGCGCCGGGGAGGTTACTAGGTGATCAAGTTGTCCCACGTGGGGCTCACAGTCTTAATCCCCATTTTACAGATGAGGTAACTGAGGCCCAGAGAAGTGAAGTGACTTACCCAAAGTCACCCAGCTGACAATTGGAGGAGCTGGGATTTGAACCCATGACCGCTGACTCCAAAGCCCGGGCTCTTTCCCACTGAGCCACGCTGCAGTGACTTGCCCGAGGTCTACCAAGGGGTAGATTCAGGAGAAGCAGCGTGGCTCAGTGGAAAGAGCGCGAGCTTGGGAGTCAGAGGTCATGGGTTCGAATCCGCTGCTGTGTGACCTTGGGCAAGTCACTTCACTTCTCGGAGCCTCAGTTCCCTCATCTGTAAACTGGGGATGAAGACTGCGAGCCCCACGTGGGACAACCTGATCACCCTGTATCCCCCCCCAGCGCTTAGAACAGTGCTTTGCGCATAGTAGGCGCTTAACAAATACCATCATTATTGTTATTATTTCCCCCCCAGCGCTTAGAACAGTGCTTTGCACATAGTAGGCACTTAACAAATGCCATCATTGTTATTATTATTACAAAGTGATCAGGTTGTCCCACGGGGGGCTCACAGTCTTCATCCCCGTTATACAGATGAGGAAACTGAGGCCCAGTGAAGTGACTTGCCCGAGGTCTACCAAGGGGTAGATTCAGGAGAAGCAGCGTGGCTCAGTGGAAAGAGCCCGGGCTTGGGAGTCAGAGGTCATGGGTTCGAATCCACTGCTGTGTGACCTTGGGCAGGTCACTTCACTTCTCGGAGCCTCAGTTCCCTCATCTGTAAAATGGGGATGAAGACTGCGAGCCCCACGTGGGACAACCTGATCACCTTGTCACCTCCCCCAGCGCTTAGAACAGTGCTTTGCACATAGTAGGCGCTTAACAAATGCCATCATTGTTATTATTATTACAGAGTGATCAGGTTGTCCCATGGGGGCTCCCAGTCTTCATCCCCGTTATACAGATGAGGAAACTGAGGCCCAGTGAAGTGACTTGCCCGAGGTCTACCAAGGGGTAGATTCAGGAGAAGCAGCGTGGCTCAGTGGAAAGAGCCCGGGCTTGGGAGTCAGAGGTCATGGGTTCGAATCCACTGCTGTGTGACCTTGGGCAAGTTATTCACTTCTCGGAGCCTCAGTTCCCTCATCTGTAAACTGGGGATGAAGACTGCGAGCCCCACGTGGGACAACCTGATCACCTTGTATCCCCCCCAGCGCTTAGAACAGTGCTTTGCACATAGTAGGCGCTTAACAAATGCCATCATTATTATTATTATTTCCCCCCCAGCGCTTAGAACAGTGCTTTGCACATAGTAGGTGCTTAACAAATGCCATCATTATTATTATTATTTCCCCCCCAGCGCTTAGAACAGTGCTTTGCACATAGTAGGCACTTAACAAATGCCATCATTATTATTATTTCCCCCCCAGCGCTTAGAACAGTGCTTTGCACATAGTAGGCGCTTAACAAATGCCATCATTATTATTATTATTTTCCCCCCAGCGCTTAGGACAGTGCTTTGCACATAGTAGGCGCTTAACAAATGCCATCATTATTATTATTATTTCCCCCCCAGCGCTTAGAACAGTGCTTTGCACATAGTAGGCGCTTAACAAATGCCATCATTATTATTATTATTATTTTCCCCCCAGCGCTTAGAACAGTGCTTTGCACATAGTAGGCGCTTAACAAATGCCATCATTATTATTATTATTACAAAGTGATCAGGTTGTCCCATGGGGGGCTCACAGTCTTCATCCCCGTTATACAGATGAGGCCCAGAGAAGTCAAGTGACTGGCCCAAAGTCACCCAGCTGACAAGTGGCGGAGCCGGGATGAGAACCCAGGTCTTTCAAGAGCCCGGGCTTGGGAGTCAGAGGTCATGGGTTCGAATCCTGGCTCCGCCACATGTCTGCTGTGTGACCTCGGGCAAGTCACTTCACTTCTCCGAGCCTCAGTGACCCCATCTGTAAAACGGGGATTAAGACTGTGAGCCCTACATAGGACCACTTGATCACCTTGTATCCCCCCCCCCAAGCGCTTAGAACAATCAATCAATCAATCGTATTTATTGAGCACTTACTGTGTGCAGAGCACTGTACTAAGCGCTTGGGAAGTCCAAGTTGGCAACATATAGAGACAGTCCCTACCCAACAGTGGGCTCACAGTCTAAAAGGGGGAGGCAGAGAACAAAACCAAACATACTAACAAAATAAAATAAATAGAATAGATAGGTACAAGTAAAATAAATAAATAGAGTAATAAATATGTACAGACATATATACATATATACAGGTGTTGTGGGGAAGGGAAGGAGGTAAGATGGGGGGGATGGAGAGGGGGATGAGGGGGAGAGGAAGGAAGGGGCTCAGTATGGGAAGGGTGCTTAGAACATCATCATCAATCGTATTTACTGAGCGCTTACTATGTGCAGAGCACTGTACTAAGCGCTTGGGAAGTACAAATTGGCAACATCTAGAGACAGTCCCTACCCAACAGTGGGCTCACAGTCTAAAAGGGGGAGACAGAGAACAAAACCAAACATACTAACAAAATAAAATAAATAGAATAGATATGTACAAATAAAATAAATAAATAGAGTAAAAAATGTAATATGTAATATGTAAATATTACATATTAAATTACATTAAATATTCTATATGTAAAAATATGTAATATGTAATATAAAAAAATATGTACAAACATATATACATAGATACAGGTGCTGTATATATACATATATACAGGCTCAGTATGGGAAGGGTGCTTAGAACATCATCATCAATCGTATTTATTGAGCTCTTACTGTGTGCAGAGCACTGTACTAAGCGCTTGGGAAGTCCAATTTGGCGACATGTAGAGACGGTCCCTACCCAACAGTGGGCTCACAGTCTAAAAGCACTAGAACAGAAGCAGTCAGAGCACTAGAACAGTGCTCTGCACATAGTAAGCGCTTAACAAATGCCATCGTCATTACTATTATTCATTCAGTCGTATTTATTGAGCGCTTACTGTGTGCAGAGCAGTGGACTAAGTGCTTGGGAAGTCCAATTTGGCGACATCTAGAGACGGTCCCTACCCAACAGTGGGCTCACAGTCTAAAAGCACTAGAACAGAAGCGGTCAGAGCACTAGAACAGTGCTCTGCACATAGTAAGCGCTTAACAAATGCCATCATTATTATTATTATACATTCAGTCATATCGATTGAGCGCTTACTGTGTGCAGAGCACTGGACTAAGCGCTTGGGAAGTCCAAGTTGGCAACATCTAGAGACGGTCCCTACCCAACAACGGGCTCACAGTCTAAAAGCACTAGAACAGAAGCAGTCAGAGCACTAAAACAGTGCTCTGCACATAGTAAGCGCTTAACAAATGCCATCGTTATTATTATTATACATTCAGTCGTATCGATTGAGCGCTTACTGTGTGCAGAGCACTGGACTAAGCGCTTGGGAAGTCCAAGTTGGCAACATCTAGAGACAGTCCCTACCCAACAACGGGCTCACAGTCTAAAAGCACTAGAACAGAAGCGGTCAGAGCACTAGAACAGTGCTCTGCACATAGTAAGCGCTTAACAAATGCCATCGTCATTATTATTATTCATTCAGTCGTATTTATTGAGCGCTTACTGTGTGCAGAGCACTGGACTAAGCGCTTGGGAAGTCCAAGTTGGCTACATCTAGAGACGGTCCCTACCCAACAGTGGGCTCACAGTCTAAAAGCACTAGAACAGAAGCGGTCAGAGCACTAGAACAGTGCTCTGCACATAGTAAGCGCTTAACAAATGCCATCGTCATTATTATTATTCATTCAGTCGTATCGATTGAGCGCTTACTGTGTGCAGAGCACTGGACTAAGCGCTTGGGAAGGCCAAGTTGGCAACATCTAGAGACGGTCCCTACCCAACAGTGGGCTCACAGTCTAAAAGCACTAGAACAGAAGCAGTCAGAGCACTAGAACAGTGCTCTGCACATAGTAAGCGCTTAACAAATGCCGTCATTATTATTATTCATTCAGTCGTATTTATTGAGCGCTTACTGTGTGCAGAGCACTGGACTAAGCGCTTGGGAAGTCCAAGTTGGCAACATCTAGAGACAGTCCCTACCCAACAACGGGCTCACAGTCTAAAAGCACTAGAACAGAAGCAGTCAGAGCACTAGAACAGTGCTCTGCACATAGTAAGCGCTTAACAAATGCCGTCATTATTATTATTCATTCAGTCGTATTTATTGAGCGCTTACTGTGTGCAGAGCACTGGACTAAGCGCTTGGGAAGTCCAAGTTGGCAACATTGACGGTCCCTCCCGGGCTCCGTCCACTAGGCCCCGCTGCCCCCGGCTCTGCCCCCAGCCTCTCCCGGACCCCCGGACCCCCGGACCTGCAGGTCGCGGATGGAGAAGGGCTCCTCGAAGATGTAGGCGGCGTCGGCCCCGGCCGCCAGCCCCGCCATGGTGGCCAGGTAGCCACAGTAGCCGCCCATGGTCTCGATGATGAAGACCCGCCGCTTGGTGCCGGCCGCCGACTGCTTGATCCGGTCACAGGTCTGCGAGGGGGGCCAGGACGGGGGGGCTTTGAGGGCTTCTCGTCCCTTCTCCGGCCTGGGGCCAGGAAGGGAGGTGGTCCCAGGGTGGTCTCCGGGCTATCAATCGTCTTTATTGAGCGCTTACTGTGTGCAGAGCACTGGACTAAGCGCTTGGGAAGGACAAGTTGGCAACATATGGAGACGGTCCCCACCCAACAGTGGGCTCACAGTCTAGAAGAGGCCTAGGAGGAAGGTGGCTCACCTCCCTTCCACCGCAGGCCACGTGGCTGCTCCCGCCCCACCCCTTCCACATGCTGCCCCGTGGGCTCTAGACTGTGGCCTCTATCAATCAATCAATCAATCGTATTTATTGAGCGCTTACTGTGTGCAGAGCACTGGACTAAGCGCTTGGGACTTGTGTGCAGAGCACTGGACTAAGGCCCTGCTGAGAGCTCACCTCCTCCAGGAGGCCTTCCCAGACTGAGCCCCTTCCTTCCTCTCCCCCTCGTCCCCCTCTCCATCCCCCCATCTTACCTCCTTCCCTTCCCCACAGCACCTGTATATATGTATATATGGTTGTACATATTTATTACTCTATTTATTTATTTATCTTACTTGTACATTTCTATCCTATTTATTTTATTTTGTTGGTATGTTTGGTTCTGTTCTCTGTCTCCCCCTTTTAGACTGTGAGCCCACTGTTGGATAGGGACTGTCTCTATGTGTTGCCAATTTGTACTTCCCAAGCGCTTAGTACAGTGCTCTGCACATAGTAAGCGCTCAATAAATATGATTGATTGATTGATTGATTGATTGGGAAGCCCAAGTTGGCCACATCTAGAGGCGGTCCCTACCCAACAGTGGGCTCACAGTCTAAAAGACTCTAGTGGGCTCTAGACGGTGAGCCCACTGTTGGGTAGGGACCGTCTCTAGATGTGGCCAACTTGGGCTTCCCAAGCGCTCAGTACAGCGCTCTGCACACAGTAAGCGCTCAATGAATACGATTGATTGCCCCCCCCAAACCCCCTCCGCCGGGTGGTTTGAGGGAGGGCCCGTTTGGCTACAGTCTGTTTCTACTCCTAGGAAAGGAAGACCCTACTGAGGCCCTACTGAGAGCTCACCTCCTCCAGGAGGCCTTCCCAGACTGAGCCCATTCCTTCCTCTCCCCCTCCTCCCCCTCTCCATCAATCAATCAATCAATCAATCAATCGTACTTATTGAGTGCTTACTGTGTGCAGAGCACTGTACTAAGCGCTTGGGAAGTACAAGTTGGCAACATATAGAGACAGTCCCTACCCACCCCCAGCCTTACCTCCTTCCCTTCCCCACAGCACCTGTATAGGTGTATATATCAATCAATCATATTTATTGAGCACTTATTGTGTGCAGAGCACTGTACTAAGCGCTTGGGAAGTACAAGTTGGCAACATATATAGAGACAGTCTCTACCCAACAGTGGGCTCACAGTCTAAATGTTTGTACATATTTATTACTCTATTTATTTTACTTGTACATATCTATTCCATTTATTTGATTGTGTTAATACGTTTGGTTTTGTCCTGTCTCCCCCTTCTAGACTGTGAGCCCACAGTCGGGTAGGGACCGTCTCTAGATGTGGCCAACTTGGACTTCCCAAGCGCTTAGTCCGGTGCTCTGCACACAGTAAGCGCTCAATCAATACGATTGATTGATTGATTGATTGATTGAAGAGGCTGGAGGTCGGGGGGAGGTCTCAGCGGGGGCGGGAACTGACCGTGCAGATGGTATTGAGGGCCGTGTCGGCCCCGATGCTGAAGTCGGAGCCGGGCACGTTGTTGGAGACGGTGGCCGGGATCACCACGATCGGGAGGCAGAGTTCCTCGTACTGGGCCCGGCCCTCCATCAGCTCCAGGCTCCCGGTGTAGCCCTAACAATAATAATAATAATAATAATAATAATAATGGCATTTATTAAGCGCTTACTCTGTGCAAAGCACTGTTCTAAGCCCTGGGGAGGTTACAAGGCGATCAGGTTGTCCCACAGTGGGGGGTTCACAGTCTTAGTCCCCATTTTCCAGATGAGGGAACTGAGGCCCAGAGAAGTGAAGCGACTTGCCCAAAGCCACCCAGCTGACAAGTGGCGGAGCCGGGATCTGAACCCATGACCTCAGGCTCTTTCCAGTGAGCCACAGCTGCTACCCTAAGTGGGGGGGCCGGTGTTAAACACTATGTGCCAAACACTGGGGCATGTACGAGATCATCAGGTGTCCTCCGCGGTGTGGCTCACAATCTCAGTAATAATAATGATAGCATTTATTAAGTGCTTTGCACTGTTCTAAGCGCCGGGTAGGAGAGAGGTGAGGGAACGGAGGTATTGAGAAGTGCCGGGGCCTCGCCCGCGGTCACGGAGGAGGCGAGTGGTGAAGGCGGGATTGGAACCCAGATCCTCCGACTCCTAGGCCCGGGATTTTCCCACTAGGCCACGTGGAAGGGAGGAGGACGGGGGCCGGAGGAGGGAGGTGCCCCTCACCTCGAAGCCCCCGATGATGACCAGGCCCTGGATGCTGTGCTTGGTGATGTTGCCGCTGATCTCCTCGAAGTATTTCTTGGGCAGCGTCCTGACGGGGGGGACGGGGGACGAAACGTAACCAGGTGGGAAGGGGAGCAGAGCAGAGCCAGGGGTGGGGGGCTGAGAGGGGGAGGCTCCCCCTCATTCACTCATTCATTCAATCGTATTTAATAATAATAATAATAATAATAATGGCATTTGTTAAGCGCTTACTATGTGCAAAGCACTGTTCTAAGCGCTGGTGGGGGGGGATACAATGTGATCAGGTTGTCCCACGAGGGGCTCCCAGTCTTAATCCCCATTTTACCGATGAGGTAACCGAGGCTCAGAGAAGCGAAGTGACTCGCCCGAGGTCACACAGCAGACATGTGGCGGAGCTGGGATTCGAACCCAAGACCTCGGACTCCAAAGCCCGGGCTCTTTCCACTGAGCCACGCTGCTTCTCTATTGAGCGCTTACTGTGTGCAGAGCACTGGACTGAGCACTTGGGAAGGACAAGGGGGCAGGGGGGGACAGGGATGGGGCCGGATATGGTCCTGGGGGATACCCAGAGGGGCCACCTTTACCTTCATTCATTCATTCATTCAATCGTATTTATTGAGCGCTTACTGTGTGCAGAGCACTGGACTAAGCGCTTGGGCAGTCCAAGTTGGCAACATGCAGAGACGGTCCCTACCCAACAGCGGGCTCACAGTCTAGAAGGGGGAGCGCCAAACAAAAACAGATGAACAAAATAAAATAAATAGGATAAATACGTACAAATCAAATAAATAGAGTAATGGGTACGTACAAACATCTATACAAACGTACCTCTTGGTGCCCAGCTTCGATCCGCCCTGTCCGGTCCAGCCGCCCACATAACTCCAGTTGGCTTCCTCGATCTGGGGAAACAGGCCAGGCCGGGCTGGGGGGGTCCAAAAGTCTCCCCACCCGCAGACCCCCATCTACATCCCGCCCGGGGCGAGCGAGCCGGGATAGGGGCCGGGGGTCAGGGTGGGAAAAGGGCTGGAATTTCCACAACCTGCTGGGGAGGAATCTCGGCCCCCCTCATCTCTCCCCGAGATCCCCCTCATTTTGGGGGCGGCCTTCCTCTCCCCTTCAGAGAACAGGAGACGGAGGGAGAGACGTCCCCGGTCAAGCCCCCCGTCTCTCCCCACAGATAATAATAATAATGGCATTTATTAAGCGCTTACTATGTGCCAAGCGCTGTTCTAAGCGCTGGGGAGGTGACAAGGGGATCAGGTTGGGGGGGGGCTCACAGTCTTCATCCCCATTTTACAGATGAGGGAAGTTAAGGGACTTAAGTGACCTGGGCAAGTCACTGAACTTCTTTGGTGGCCGGGATGACCACGATTGGGAGGCTGAGTTCCTCGTACTGGGCCCTTAAGTGGCTTAATCAATCAATTAATCAATCGTATTTATTGAGCGCTTACTGTGTGCAGAGCACCGTACTAAGCGCCTGGGAACTTAAGTGGCTTAAGTGACTTAAGTGAAGTGACTCGCCCCCAGTCTTTTCGACCGTGAGCCCACTGTTGGGTAGGGACTGTCTCTATATGTTGCTTCCCAAGCGCTTAGTCCAGTGCTCTGCACACAGTAAGCGCTCAATAAATACGATTGATGATGATGATGTTATGTTGCCAACTTGTATCGTATTTATTGAGCGCTTACTGTGTGCAGAGCACCGTACTAAGCGCCTGGGAACTTAAGTGACTTAAGTGACTTAAGGGAAGTGACTCGCCCCCAGTCTTTTCGACCGTGAGCCCACTGTTGGGTAGGGACTGTCTCTATATGTTGCCAACTTGGACTTCCCAAGCGCTTAGTACAGTGCTCTGCACACAGTAAGCGCTCAATAAATACGATTGATGATGATGATGATATGTTGCCAACTTGTACTTCCCAAGCGCTCAGTCCAGTGCTCTGCACACAGTAAGTGCTCAGTAAATCAATCAATCAATCAATCGTATTTATTGAGCATTTACTGTGTGCAGAGCACCGTACTAAGCGCCTGGGAACTTAAGTGACTTAAGTGACTTAAGTGAAGTGACTCGCCCCCAGTCTTTTCGACCGTGAGCCCGCTGTTGGGTAGGGGCTGTCTCTATATGTTGCCAACTTGGACTTCCGAAGCGCTCAGTCCAGTGCTCTGCACACAGTAAGCGCTCAATAAATACGATTGATGATGATGATGATATGTTGCCAACTTGTACTTCCCAAGCGCTCAGTCCAGTGCTCTGCACACAGTAAGCGCTCAATAAATACGATTGATGATGATGATGATATGTTGCCAACTTGTACTTCCCAAGCGCTCAGTCCAGTGCTCTGCACACAGTAAGCGCTCAATAAATACGATTGATGATGATGATGATATGTTGCCAGCTTGTACTTCCCAAGCGCTCAGTCCAGTGCTCTGCACACAGTAAGCGCTCAATAAATACGATTGATGATGATGATGATATGTTGCCAACTTGTACTTCCCAAGCGCTTAGTCCAGTGCTCTGCACACAGTAAGCGCTCAATAAATACGATTGATGATGATGATGATATGTTGCCAGCTTGTACTTCCCAAGCGCTCAGTCCAGTGCTCTGCACACAGTAAGCGCTCAATAAATACGATTGATGATGATGATGATATGTTGCCAGCTTGTACTTCCCAAGCGCTCAGTCCAGTGCTCTGCACACAGTAAGCGCTCAATGAATATGATTGATTGATTGCCCAAAGTCACCCAGCTGACAATCGGCAGGGCGGGGATTCGAACCCCTGACCTCCGACTCCAAATCCACTAAGCCACGCTGCTTCGAGACCTTACCGCTTTATCCCGCCCGCCCACTGCCGGTCGCCTCGGCGCCTAGAACAGTGCTTGGCACGTAGTAAGCGCTCAATAAATGCCATTATTATTTAGGATTATTTGGGAGGGCCTTCACCTGCCTTCCGGGGAAAGGGAGGCAGAGGGGAGAGCTGCCCCCCCCGGATTAAGCCCCCCGTTCACGCCCGGGGGGGGGCCCGGCCTTCCCTCCCGCCCCGTCCCGCTCCTCGCACCTGGCCCCGGGCGAGCCCCTCGAAGCCGTCGTGCACCACCAGCATGCGGTGACCCTGGATGAGGCCTATGCGGACGGCCGAGCGGACGGCGGCGTTCATCCCCGCGGCCGGAGCCCCCACGTTCAGCACGGCCACCGTGGTCCCGCTCTGGACGCCGGACCGAGATGGGGAGAGAGGACGCCCCGAGTCAAGCGCGGGGGCTTGGATCCCCCCTGGACTGGCCCGAGCTTCATTCGTCT
Source organism: Tachyglossus aculeatus (assembly GCF_015852505.1). Taxonomy (NCBI): domain Eukaryota; kingdom Metazoa; phylum Chordata; class Mammalia; order Monotremata; family Tachyglossidae; genus Tachyglossus; species Tachyglossus aculeatus. The sequence goes on along the minus strand of NC_052075.1, from coordinate 54,345,281 downwards.
GTTCTGTGAGCCCACTGTTGGGTAGGGACCGTCTCTAGATGTTGCCAATTTCTACTTCCCAAGTGCTTAGAACAGCGCTCTGCACACAGTAAGCGCTCAATAAATACGATTGATGATGATCTGTTCGTTCAATGGTATTTATTCAGCAGTTACCGTGTACAAAGCGCTTGGGACAGACTACTCCCACCTGCTTAGACTCACAGTCTTTTAGACTGTGAGCCCACTGTTGGGTAGGGACCGTCTCTAGATGTTGCCAATTTCTACCTCCCAAGCGCTTAGTACAGTGCTCTGCACACAGTGAGCGCTCAATAAATACGATTGATGATGATCTGTTCGTTCAATGGTATTTATTCAGCGGTTACCGTGTACTAAGCGCTTGGGACAGACTACTCCCACCTGCTTAGACTCACAGTCTTTCAGACCGTGAGCCCACTGTTGGGGAGGGACCGTCTCTAGATGTTGCCAATTTCTACTTCCCAAGCGCTTAGTACAGCGCTCTGCACACAGTGAGCGCTCAATAAATACGATTGATGATGATGATCTGTTCGTTCAATGGTATTTATTCAGCGGTTACCGTGTACTAAGCGCTTGGGACAGACTACTCCCACCTGCTTAGACTCACAGTCTTTCAGACTGTGAGCCCACTGTTGGGTAGGGACCGTCTCTATATGTTGCCAACTTGGACCTCCCAAGCGCTTAGCACAGCGCTCTGCACACAGTGAGCGCTCAATAAATACGATTGATGATGATCTGTTCGTTCAATGGTATTTATTCAGCGGTTACCGTGTACTAAGCGCTTGGGACAGACTACTCCCACCTGCTTAGACTCACAGTCTTTCAGACTGTGAGCCCACTGTTGGGTAGGGACCGTCTCTATATGTTGCCAACTTGGACCTCCCAAGTGCTTAGCACAGCACTCTGCACACAGTGAGCGCTCAATAAATACGATTGATGATGATCTGTTCGTTCAATGGTATTTATTCAGCGGTTACCGTGTACTAAGCGCTTGGGACAGACTACTCCCACCTGCTTAGACTCACAGTCTTTTAGACTGTGAGCCCACTGTTGGGTAGGGACCGTCTCTAGATGTTGCCAATTTCTACTTCCCAAGTGCTTAGTACAGTGCTCTGCACACAGTAAGCGCTCAATAAATACGATTGATGATGATGGTGATCTGTTCGTTCAATGGTATTTATTCAGCGGTTACCGTGTACTAAGCGCTTGGGACAGACTACTCCCACCTGCTTAGACTCACAGTCTTTTAGACTGTGAGCCCACTGTTGGGTAGGGACCGCCTCTAGATGTTGCCAATTTCTACTTCCCAAGCGCTTAGTACAGCGCTCTGCACACAGTGAGCGCTCAATAAATACGATTGATGATGATCTGTTCGTTCAGTGGTATTTATTCACCGGTTACCGTGTACTAAGTGCTTGGGACAGACTACTCCCACCTGCTTAGACTCACAGTCTTTCAGACTGTGAGCCCACTGTTGGGTAGGGACCGCCTCTATATGTTGCCAGTTTGTACTTCCCAAGCGCTTAGTACAGCACTCTGCACACAGTGAGCGCTCAATAAATACGATTGATGATGATCTGTTCGTTCAATGGTATTTATTCAGCAGTTACCGTGTACTAAGCGCTTGGGACAGACTACTCCCACCTGCTTAGACTCACAGTCTTTTAGACTGTGAGCCCACTGTTGGGTAGGGACCGTCTCTAGATGTTGCCAATTTCTACTTCCCAAGCGCTTAGTACAGCGCTCTGCACACAGTGAGCGCTCAATAAATACGATTGATGATGATCTGTTCGTTCAATGGTATTTATTCAGCGGTTACCGTGTACTAAGCGCTTGGGACAGACTACTCCCACCTGCTTAGACTCACAGTCTTTTAGACTGTGAGCCCACTGTTGGGTAGGGACCGCCTCTATATGTTGCCAGTTTGTACTTCCCAAGCGCTTAGTACAGCGCTCTGCACACAGTAAGCGCTCAATAAATACGATTGATGATGATGGTGATCTGTTCGTTCAATGGTATTTATTCAGCGGTTACCGGGTACTAAGCGCTTGGGACAGACTACTCCCACCTGCTTAGACTCACAGTCTTTTAGACTGAGAGCCCACTGTTGGGTAGGGACCGTCTCTAGATGTTGCCAATTTCTACTTCCCAAGCGCTTAGTACAGCGCTCTGCACACAGTGAGCGCTCAATAAATACGATTGATGATGATCTGTTCGTTCAATGGTATTTATTCAGCGGTTACCGTGTACTAAGCGCTTGGGACAGACTACTCCCACCTGCTTAGACTCACAGTCTTTCAGACTGTGAGCCCACTGTTGGGTAGGGACCGTCTCTAGATGTTGCCAACTTGGACCTCCCAAGCGCTTAGCACAGTGCTCTGCACACAGTAAGCGCTCAATAAATACGATTGATTGATTGATTAGGACAGGGCTCTAACATAGGGGCTCAGAACGCACTGTTGATCAGTCAGTCAATCAGTGGCGATAAGAAGGAAATAATGATAGCATTTATTAAGCGCTTACTATGTGCCAAGCACTGTTCTGAGCGCCGGGGAGGTTACAAGGTGATCAGGTTGTCCCACGGGGGGCTCAGAGTCTTCATCCCCATTTTACAGATGAGGTAGCTGAGGCACAGAGAAGTGAAGTGACTTGTCCAAAGTCACATGGCTGACAATCGGCGGAACTGGGATTTGAACCCATGACCTCAGACTCCAAAGCCCGGGCTCTTCCCACTGAGCCACGCTGCTTCTCTGGTATTTATTGAGTGCTTACTATACGCAGAGCACTGTTCTAAGCACTTGGGAGAATAATAATAATAATAATGGTATTTGATAAGTGCTTACTATATGCAGAGCACTGTTCTAAGCACTTGGGAGAATAATAATAATGGTATTTGATAAGCGCTTACTATGTGCCAAGCACTGTTCTAAGCGCCAGGGAGGTTGCAAGGTGATCAGGTTGTCCCACGGGGGGCTCACAGTCTTCATCCCCATTTTACAGATGAGGTAGCTGAGGCACAGAGAAGTTAAGTGACTTGTCCAAAGTCACATGGCTGACAATCGGCGGAGCCGGGATTTGAACCCATGACCTCAGACTCCAAAGCCCGGGCTCTTCCCACTGAGCCATGCTGCTTCTCTGGTATTTACTGAGTGCTTACTATACGCAGAGCACTGTTCTAAGCACTTGGGAATATAATAATAATAATAATAATAATAATAATAATAATAATAATAATATTTGATAAGCGCTTACTATGTGCCAGGCACTGTTCTAAGCCCTGGGGTAGATACAAGATAATCAGGTTGGGCATAGTCCCTGTCCCACGTGGGGCTCACAGTCTCAATTCCATTTTAGAAGCAGTATGGCTCAGTAGAAAGAGCCCAGGCTTGGGAGTCAGAGGTCATGGGTTCAAATCCCGGCTCTGCCAGTTGTCAGCCGTGTGACTTTGGGTAAGTCACTTCACTTCTCTGGGCCCCAGTTACCTCCTCTGTAAAATGGGGATGGAGACTGTGAGTCCCCCGTGGGACAACCCGATCACCCTGGAACCTCCCTGGCGCTTAGAACAGTGCTTTGCACACAGTAAGCACTCCATTCATTCATTCAGTCGTATGTATTGAGCGCTTACTGTGTGCAGAACACTGTACTAAGCGCTTGGGAAGTCCAAGTTGGCAACATATAGAGACGGTCCCTGCCCAACAGCGGGCTCACAGTCTAGAAGGGGGAGACAGAGAACAAAAAAAAAAAATTAACAAAATAAAATAAATAGAACAAATATGAACAAATAAAATAGAGTAATAAATACATACAAACATATACACATATATATGCACATATACATATACATGCACACATACACACATACATACATATATACATATACATGCATATAATACACATATACATATACATGCATATATACACATACACATGCATACATACATATATACATATACATGCATCTATACATATATATGCATATATACCTATATGCATATACATGCACATACATACATGTGCATGTATATACACATACTTGTATATATATGCATGTATATATATATGCATAGAGAAGCAGCGTGGCTCAGTGGAAAGAGCCCGGGCTTTGGTGTCAGAGGTCATGGGTTCAAATCCCGGCTCCGCCACTTGTCAGCTGTGTGACTTTGGGCAAGTCACTTCACTTCTCTGGGCCTCAGTTACTTCATCTGTAAAATGGGGATTAAGACTGTGAGCCCCCCGTGGGGCAACCCGATCACCTTGTCACTTCCCCAGCGCTTAGAACAGTGCTTTGCACATAGTAAGCGCTTAATAAATGCCATTATTATTATTATTATATATACATGTATATGTATATATATGCATATACCATATGCATATATCCATATGCATATATCCATATACATGCATGTATGCACATATACATGTATATGCATACATACATATACATGTATATACATACATGCATATACATGTATATATACACATATATCACCATCATCATCAATCGTATTTATTGAGCGCTTACTATGTGCAGAGCACTGTACTAAGTGCTTGGGAAGTCCAAATTGGCAACATCTACAGACAGTCCCTACCCAACAGTGGGCTCACAGTCTAAAAGGGGGAGACGGAGAACAAAACCCAACAGACTACCAAAATAAAATAAATAGAATAGAGATGCACAAATAAAATAAATAAATAAATAAATAAATAGAGTAATAAATATGTACAAACATATATACATATATATGTGTATATCATCATCATCATCAATCGTATTTATTGAGCGCTTACTATGTGCAGAGCACTGTACTAAGCGCTTGGGAAGTACAAACTGGCAACATATACGTAAGTACTAAGTACTATAATCATCATCATCAAATCGTATTTATTGAGCACTTACTATGTGCAGAGCACATAGTATACTATATATACTATGTATATATAGTATACACATATACTATATATATGTACATATAAGTACTAAGCGCTTAGTACAGTGCTCTGCACACAGTAAGCGCTCAATAAATACGATTGATTATATATATATATATATATATATATATATACGTGTCCATATAGACATAAATGCCATCATTATTATTATTTTCCAGTTGAGGGAACTGAGGCCCAGAGAAGTGAAGCGACTTGCCCAAGGTCACCCAGCGGACAAGTGGCAGGGCCGGGATGAGAACCCAGGTCCTTCTGTCTCTCAGACCCGGGCTCTAGCCATTAGGCTACACTGCTTCTCACGGTACAAGGGAAGTTAGCGGATTCATTCCCTGCCCATAAGGAGCTTACAGTCTGGGGCGGGGGGAAGAGAGACAGTAAAAGGAATAAATAATAATAATAATGGCATTTATTAAGCGCTTACTATGTGCAAGGCACTGTTCTAAGCGCTGGGGAGGTTACAAGGCGATCAGGTTGTCCCACGGGGGGGCTCACAGTCTTCACCCCCATTTCACAGATGAGGTCACTGAGGCCCAGAGAAGCTAAGTGAAATAAGTCATTTAGACTGTGAGCCCACTGTTGGGTAGGGACCGTCTCTATACGTTGCCAATTTGGACTTCCCAAGCGCTTAGTACAGTGCTCTGCACACAGTAAGCGCTCAATAAACACGATTGATGATTTAGAATAGATAATCTAAAGAGATGGATGAAGGCAACCCCCTGCCTCCTGACCAGGAAAGGGCCGCGGGGTGGGGAGGGGGCCGTGCCGGGGTCCGGTACCTTGGTCGTGGGGGGCCGCACGTGTGCCAGCAGCTTGTACACGTTCCAGTTATTCTGGAAACTCCTGCGAGGGTAATTCCGGTGTTTAGTAGGCGCTGACTACTTGCCAATCAATCAATCAATCAATCAATCGTATTTATTGAGCGCTTACTATGTGCAGAGCACTGTACTAAGCGCTTGGGAAGTACAAATTGGCAACACATAGAGACAGTCCCTACCCAACAGTGGGCTCACAGTCTAAAAGGGGGAGACAGAGAACAGAACCAAACATACCAACAAAATAAAATAAATAGGATAGAAATGTACAAGTAAAATAAATAAATAAATAAATAAATAGAGTAATAAATATGTACAACCATATATACATCTAATACAGGTGCTGTGGGGAAGGGAAGGAGGTAAGATGGGGGGGATGGAGAGGGGGACGAGGGGGAGAGGAGGGAAGGGGCTCAGTCTGGGAAGGCCTCCTGGAGGAGGTGAGCTCTCAGCAGGGCCTTGAAGGGAGGAAGAGAGCTAGCTTGGCGGAGGGGCAGAGGGAGGCCATTCCAGGCCCGGGGGATGACGTGGGCCGGGCACTGGACTGAGCGCCGGGGTGGATACGAGTCATTCGGGTTGGACGGGGGCTCACCGTCTCAATCCCCATTTTACAGATGGGGTAACTGAGGCACGGAGAAGTAAAGGGGCTGGCCCACAGTCAGTGGTGGCAGCGGGATTAGAACCCGTGATCCTCCTACTCCCAGGCCCGGGCTCTAACCATTACGCACGGGTGGTCCCTTGAGGCCGAGGGTCCGGGAAAGCCCCTAAATGGTCCACTCCATCCTCCCTCTAGGCTCTATAGGACCTCTCCCTTCCCACCCCAATACTAATAGAAATGTCGCTATCTATTAAGCGTTTGTGCCCAGCACTGTACTAAGCGCTGAATTAGATGCAAGGGAATCAGGCTGGGCACAATCCCTGCCCCACACTAAGTTCACAGGATAAGTAGGAGGGAGAATAGATGTTTCCACCCCCCCATCTTACCTCCTTCCCTTCCCCACAGCACCTGTATATATGTATATATGTTTGTACATATTTATTACTCTTTTTATTTATTTATTTTACTTGTCCATATCTATTCTATTTATTTTATTTTGTTAGTACGTTTGGTTTTGTTCTCTGTCTCCCCCGTTTAGACTGTGAGCCCACTATTGGGTAGGGACCGTCTCTAGATGTTGCCAACTTGGACTTCCCAAGCGCTTAGTACAGTGCTCTGCCCACAGTAAGCGCTCAATAAATACGACTGATGATGTTTCTAGTCTTTATTTCATATTCTACAGAATAGAGAATAGATGCGGGAGAAGCAGCGTGGCTCAGTGGAAAGAGCCCGAGCTTTGGAGTCAGAGGTTGTGGGTTCAAATCCCGGCTCTGCCTACTGTCAGCTGGGTGACTTTGGGCCAGTCACTTCACTTCTCTGGGCCTTCGTTGCCTCATCTGTAAAATGGGGATTAAGACCGTGAGCCCCCCCGTGGGCCAACCTGATCACCTTGTCACCTCCCCAGCGCTTAGAACAGTGCTTTGCATGTAGTAAGCGCTTAATAAATGCCATCATTGTCATTATGTTTGATCCCCATTTTACAGATGAGGTCCGGAAAAGGTGAATGACTTGTCCAAGGTCACACGGCAGGGACGTGGCAGGGCCAAGATTAGGATCCAGGTCGTTGGTCCCCCAGAGCCCGAGCTCTTTCCAGCAGGTTGACGATGACGATGATGGTATTTGTTAAGCGCTTACTACGTGCAGAGCACTGTTCTAAGCGCTGGGGAGGTTACAAGGTGATCAGGTTGTCCCACGGGGGGGCTCACAGTCTTAAGCCCCATTTTCCAGATGAGGTAACTGAGGCCCAGAGAAGTGATTTATTATTTATTTTATTTTGTTAGTATCTTTTGTTTTGTTGTCTGTCTCCCCCTTCTAGACCGTGAGCCTGCTGTTGGGTAGGGCCCGTCTCTAGATGTGGCCAGCTTGGACTTCCCAAGCGCTTAGTCCAGTGCTCTGCACAGAGTAAGCGCTCAATAAATAGGATTGATTGATTGATTGAGGTGACTTGCCCAAAGTCACCCAGCTGACGGTTGGAGGGGCCGGGATTTGAACCCACGACCTCTGACTCCAAATCAATCAATCAATTGTATTGATTGAGCGCTTACTGTGTGCACAGCACTGTACTAAGCGCTTGGGAAGTCCAAGTTGGCCACATCTAGAGACAGTCCCTACCCAACAGTGGGCTCACAGTCTAAAAGGGGGAGACAGAGAACAAAACCAAACATACTAACAAAATAAAATAGATAAATAACATGTACAAGTAAAATAAACGGGGTAGTAAATATGTACAAATATATACGGGTGCTGTGGGGAGGGGGAGGAGAGGAGACTGAGGAGAGGGCTCAGTCTGGGAAGGCCTCCTGGAGGTGAGCTCTCCCACATGGGGCTCACGGTCTTCATCCCCATTTTACAGATGAGGGAAGTGCGGCCCAGAGAAGTGAAGTGACTTGCCCGAAGTCACCCAGCTGCCAGTTGGCAGAGCCGGGATTTGAACCCGTGACCTCTTGATGGCGGCGGTTGTTCCGGATGGCCACAAAGCCCGGGCTCTTTCCCCCGAGCCACGAGGTTAGGCCGCCTGTCCCCCGTCCCCTCCTCTCCGTCGCCGTCCCCGCATCCCTCCCCGTCCGCCCCGGGCCTCACCGGCCTCTCAGCTTCACGGCGTCCTCGAACCTCTTCTCGTCCATGGCCTTGGTCACGTCCTTGGTCTGGGGGCCGAGCGGGGACCGGTCAGCGGCCGGGGCGGGGGGGCCGCCGCCTCCGCCGACGGGGAGGACGGTGGGGGTCGGGGACGGGGTGACCCCAAGGCCCCGCGCGGCAGGTCACTCACCACCTGGACGCACTCCATGAGGGGCAGGCGGACGGCCTGGTTGCCGGACAGACTGACGACGCAGGCCGGGGTGTCGGGGGTCCCCTCCAGCAGGGCCATGACGGCTTCCACGCCCATGCGGCTGCCCTGGGGCGACGGGGGGCACGGGGGGGAGGTCAGAGGGGCGGCACGGTGTGGGCCGGGGGGCGCGAGACGGGTTACGGGATGCCCGCTTTGGGGTCCGCCTGGCCTGCACTGGGGCTCGGGAGGCCAAGGTTCAGTTTTTTTTTAAAAAAAATGGCATTTATTATCATCAGCATCATCACCAGTCGTATCTATTGAGCGCTTACTATGTGCAGAGCACTGGACTAAGCGCTTGGGAAGTCCAAATTGGCAACATAGAGAGACAGTCCCTACCCAACAGTGGGCTCGCAGTCTAAAAGGGGAAGACAGAGAACAAAACCAAACATACTAACAAAATAAAATAAATAGAATAGATAGGTACAAGTAAAATAAATAGAGTAATAAATATGTACGAACATATACACATATACACAAAAATAATAATAATAGCATTTATTAAGCACTTACTATGTGCAGAGCACTGGACTAAGCGCTTGGGAAGTCCAAATTGGCAACATAGAGAGACAGTCCCTACCCAACAGTGGGCTCACAGTCTAAAAGGGGAAGACAGAGAACAAAACCAAACATACTAACAAAATAAAATAAATGGAATAGATAGGTACAAGTAAAATAGAGTAATAAATATGTACGAACATATATACATATATACAAAAATAATAATAATAGCATTTATTAAGCAGTTACTATGTGCAGAGCACTGGACTAAGCGCTTGGGAAGTACAAGTTGGCAACATAGAGAGACAGGCCCTACCCAACAGTGGGCTCACAGTCTAAAAGGGGGAGACAGAGAACAAAACCAAACATACTAACAAAATAAAATAAATAGAATAGATACGCACAAATAAAATAGAGTAATAAATATGTATGAACATATATACATAAATAATAATAATAGCATTTATTAAGCACTTACTATGTGCAGAGCACTGGACTAAGCGCTTGGGAAGTACAAATTGGCAACATAGAGAGACAGTCCCTACCCAACAGTGGGCTCACAGTCTAAAAGGGGAAGACAGAGAACAAAACCAAACATACTAACAAAATAAAATAGAATAGATATGGACAAGTAAAATAAATAAATAAATAGAGTAATATGTACGAACATATATACATAAATAATAACATTTATTAAGCACTTACTATGTGCAAAGCACTGCTCTAAGCGCCGGGGAGGTTACAAGGTGATCAGGTTGTCCCACGAGGGACTCCCAGTCTTCATCCCCATTTTCCAGATGAGGTCACTGAGGCCCAGAGAAGTGACTTGCCCAAAGTCACCCAGCTGACAATTGGCAGAGCTGGGATTTGAACCCGTGACCTCTGACTCCAAAGCCCGGGCTCTTTCCTACTGAGCCACGCTGCTTCTCTTCAGTTCAGTTCAGTTCAGTCGTCCCACAAGTCGAAGGCCGAAGTCCCTGGTGGCTCCATGCCGGGGGTGGGGGAATCAGACGGGTTCCTCGTGGCCCGTGGCCATGGGGGTCCAGCGTGGCTCGGTGGAAAGAGCCCGGGCTTTGGAGTCAGGGGTCACGGGTTCAAGCCCCGGCTCCGCCAACGGTCAGCTGGGTGACTGTGGGCAAGTCACTTCACTTCTCTGAGCCCCAGTGACCTCATCGGGAAAATGGGGGGGACTAAGACCGTGAGCCCCTCATGGGACAACTTGATCACCTTGTATCTCCCCCAGCTCTCCGATCAGTGTTTTGCACTTAGTAAGCGCTTAACAAATGCCATCATTATTATTGTAACCTCCCCAGTGCTTAGAACAGTGCTGTGCACATAGTAAGTGCTTAACAAATGCCATCATTATTATTATTATTATTATTGTAACCTCCCCAGCGCTTAGAACAGTGCTATGCACATGGTAAGGCCTTAATAAATGCCATTATTATTATTATTATTATTATTGTTGTAACCTCCCCAGCGCTTAGAACAATGCTTTGCACATAGTAAGCACTTAACAAATGCCATCATTATTATTATTGTAGCCTCCCCAGCGCTTAGAACAGTGCTTTGCACATAGTAAGTGCTTAACAAATGCCATTATTATTATTATTGTAACCTCCCCAGTGCTTAGAACAGTGCTTTGCACATAGTAAGTGCTTAACAAATGCCATTATTATTATTATTGTAACCTCCCCAGTGCTTAGAACAACGCTTTGCACATAGTAAGCGCTTAACAAATGCCATCATCATTATTACTATTATTGTAACCTCCCCAGCGCTTAAAACAGTGCTTTGCACATAGTAAGTGCTTAACAAATGTCATTATTATTATTATTATTATTATTATTATTATTGTTGTAACCTCCCCAGTGCTTAGAACAGTGCTTTGCACATAGTAAGCGCTTAACAAATGCCATTATTATTATTATTATTATTGTAACCTCCCTAGTGCTTAGAACAGTGCTTTGCACATAGTAAGTGCTTAACAAATGCCATTATTATTATTATTATTATTGTAACCTCCCCAGTGCTTAGAACAATGCTTTGCACATAGTAAGCACTTAACAAATGCCATCATTATTATTATTATTATTATTGTAACCTCCCCAGTGCTTAGAACAATGCTTTGCACATAGTAAGTGCTTAACAAATGCCATTATTATTATTATTATTGTGACCTCCCCAGTGCTTAGAACAGTGCTTTGCACATAGTAAGCGCTTAACAAATGCCATTATTATTATTATTGTAACCTCCCCAGTGCTTAGAACAGTGCTTTGCACATAGTAAGTGCTTAACAAATGCCATTATTATTATTATTGTAACCTCCCCAGCGCTTAGAACAGTGCTTTGCACATAGTAAATGCTTAACAAATGCCATTATTATTATTATTATTGTAACCTCCCCAGCGCTTAGAACAGTGCTTTGCACATAGTAAACGCTTAATAAATGCCATCATTATTATTATTATTACCCCCTGCGGGGAGGATGGGTCACTTCTGGGGCCGGCTGGGCCGCCTGTCTGTCTCTCTGGGCTGCCTTTTTCCTTTTTTTAATGCTACCTGTTAAACACTTACGACGTGCCAGGCACTGTATTAAACGGCGGGGTAGATATAACGTAATCAGTCCCCGTCCCACACGGGGCTGACACTCTTAATCCCCATTTTACAGACGAGGGGACCGAGGCCCGCAGAAGCGAAGCAAGTCACACGGCGGCGGACAGGCGGTGCAGCGGGGAGGAGGACCCGGTCCCTCGGACGCCCGGGCGCTTTCCATCATCAATCCTATTTATTGAGCGCTTGCTGCGTGTACTAAGCGCTTGGGAAGTCCAAGTTGGCAACATATAGAGACGGTCCCTACCCAACAGTGGGCTCACAGTCTTTCCACTAAGGCCGCGCCATCCGTCCGTCCGTCCGTCCGTCCGTCTCCGGCTAGACGGCCGGAGCTGCCTGTCCGGGCCGTCCGGCCGTCCGTGAGGGTGTCCGTCGGGCCCGGGGGAGTCTCGGGGGGCGAGATGGACGGCGGTGGCAGGGGAGGCCGGGGTTCTGGCGATCCCTACCAGGATCCGGTCGAAGGCCGAGGGCGTCCCGCCGCGCTGCACGTGGCCCAGGATGGTGACGCGCGTGTCGTAGGCCAGCCGCTTCACCACCAGCTGCGGGCCCGCACACGGACGGACACGGACAGAGAGATGGGGCAGAGGGACCGCGAGCCAGTCCCGGGTCCTGAGGTACGGGGGAGTCCAGCGGCCCCCTCCCTTCCGGCCCAGCCGACTCCCGCCACCCCCGCGCCCGCCCCGGCAGGAAGGAGTGCGGACGGTCAGCCCGGGGTCACCCCCGCCGGACACGTGCGTGCAGCTACCCCTCTTCCCGTGCCCCCCGACCGCCCACCAGCAGCCTTCCCATCTGCAAGGGGCAGCTGGGGACGGGTCAGAGGTCAGAGAGGAGAGGCCTTAGGCGGCCCGGACGGCCCCGCGCTCACGTTCTTGATGTCCTCCGACGTGATGGGCTTCCCGTGCTTGTCGATGGCGCCCTCGGCCACGATGATGATATTCAGGCGGGAGCCGCGGCCCCGGGTCTGGCACGGGGGAGGGGGCAGGGACCGTCAGGGGCCCACGGGGACGGGGGTTGGACCGTCAGCGGGGACTTCCGGGGACGGGGGGCATCGGGGGACGCGGGGACAGGACGGTCAGAGGCAGGGGATGGCGGTGACCAAGTAAAATCTCCTCACTCTCGGGTTCAAGGCTGTCCATCACCTCGCCCCCTCCTACCTCACCTCCCTTCTCTCCTTCTCCAGCCCATCCCACACCCTCCGCTCCTCTGCTGCTAATCTCCTCACCGTTAGGCCTCGTTCTCACCTGTCCCACCATTGACGCCCGGCCCCCATCCTCTCCCTGGCCCGGAATACCCTCCCTCGCCAAGCTCGCTCTCTTCCCCCCTTCAAATCCCTACTGAGAGCTCACCTCCTCCAGGAGGCCTTCCCAGACCAAGCCCCCTTTTTCCTCTCCTCCGCCCCATCCTTCCCCTCCCCACAGCCCCCGTCTATATGTTTGTACAGATTTATTACTCTATTTATTTTACTTGTACATACTTACTATTCTATTTGTCAATGATGTGCCTATAGCTTTAATTCTATTTGTCCTGACGATTTTGACACCCGTCCACCTGTTTGGTTTTGTCGTCCGTCTCCCCCTTCTAGACCGGGAGCCCGTTGTTGGGTAGGGACCGTCTCTCTACGTGGCCGACTTGGACTTCCCAAGCACTCCGCAATCAATCAATTAATCGTATTTATTGAGCGCTTACTGTGTGCAGAGCACTGGACTAAGCGCTTGGGAAGTACAAGTTGGCAACATATAGAGGCAGTCCCTACCCAACAGGAGGCTCACCCAGTAAGCGCTCAATAAATACGACTGAATGACCAGTAAGCGCTCAATCAATCAATCAATCAATCGTATTTATCGAGTGCTTACTGTGTGCACTGTAACTTACTGTGTTACTGTAACTTACTGTTACTGTAACTTACTGTGTAACTTACTGTGTTCCCCCTCGTCCCCCTCTTCCCCCTCGTCCCCCTCTCCATCCCCCCCATCTTACCTCCTTCCCTTCCCCAACAGCACCTGTATATATGTATATATGTTTGTACATATTTATTACTCTATTTATTTATTTTACTTGTACATATCTATTCTATTTATTTTATTTTGTTAGTACGTTTGGTTTTGCTCTCTGTCTCCCCCCTTTTAGACTATGAGCCCACTCTTGGGTAGGGACTGTCTCTATATGTTGCCAATTTGTACTTCCCAAGCGCTTAGTACAGTGCTCTGCACATAGTAAGCGCTCAATAAATACGATTGATGATGATGCTGATGATCGGGTTGGACGCAGGCCTTGTCCCTCAGCGGGCTCTTACCATGTGTATTACTCTATTTATTTAGTTATTTATTTATCTTATATTACTCTTTATTTATTAGTACATGTTTATTCTATTTATTTTATTTTGTTAATATGTTTTGTTTTGTTGTCTGTCTCCCCCTTCTAGACTGTGAACCCACTGTTGGGTAGGGACCATCTCTATATGTTGCCGATTTGTACTTCCCAAGCGCTTAGCACAGTGCTCTGCACATAGTAAGCACTCAATAAATACGATCGATGATGATGATGATGATCGGGTTGGACGCAGGCCTTGTCCCTCAGCGGGCTCTTACCATATGTATTACTCTATTTAGTTATTTATTTATCTTATATTACTCTTTATTTACTTATTTGTACATGTTTATTCTATTTATTTTATTTTGTTAATATGTTTTGTTTTGTTGTCTGTCTCCCCCTTCTAGACTGTGAACCCACTGTTGGGTAGGGGCCGTCTCTAGATGTTGCCGATTTGTACTTCCCAAGCGCTTAGTACAGTGCTCTGCACACAGTAAGCGCTCAATAAATACGATTGATGATGATGATGATGATCGGGTTGGACGCAGGCCTTGTCCCTCAGCGGGCTCTTACCATGTGTATTACTCTATTTAGTTATTTATTTATCTTATATTACTCTTTATTTACTTATTTGTATATGTTTATTCTACTTATTTTATTTTGTTAATATGTTTTGTTTTGTCGTCTGTCTCCCCCTTCTAGACTGTGAACCCACTGTTGGGTAGGGACCGTCTCTCTATGTTGCCCACTTGGACTTCCCAAGCGTTTAGTCCAGTGCTCTGCACACAGTAAGTGCTCCATAAATACGATTGAATGAATGAATGCACAGCGCTGTACTAAGCGCCTGGGAAGTCCAAGTTGGCAACATAGAGAGACGGTCCCTACCCAACAACGTGAATACGACTGACTGAATGAACGACCAGCAGGGATGGGGACAGGGCCCTCGGGATCAGACATGGACGACGGGAGCAGGCGCGGGAAGGGCAAGGCCGGTCACCTCGCTGAGCCGTCGGCACAGATGCTCCTCCCAGTCGTCCTCGGGGGGAGACTCGGGGATGAACACCCAGTCGGCGCCGCAGGCCAGAGCCGTGACCAGGGCCAGGTAGCTGTGGAGAGGGGTGGGCCGGGGGGCTGCCGCGACCGAGACCACCACCCGACCCTCCCCGCCGTCCGGCCCGCGAGGCGACGCCGGCCGCTGACCCCCAACTCACCCGCAGTGGCGGCCCATGACTTCCAGCACGAATGTCCTTTGGTGGCTGCGGAGACACCGGCGCGACGGGGGTCAGCGGGGTTAAGCGGGGTCCCGCGACCTTCCCCCCGCCGTCCCCCGCCATCCCCCGGCACCTCTGGGCGGTGGTGGTGATGGCGTCGACGATCTCCATGATGCGATGCAGGGCCGAGTCGGTCCCGATGGTCATGTCGGTGCCGCAGAAGTCGTTGTCGATGGAGCCCACCATGCCCACGATGTTCAGGTAGCTCGACTGCCGCGCCTCCTCCGCCGTGATGCCACCTGCGGGGACCCGCCGTCGAGTCACGCGGCCCTCGTCATCATCATCATCAATGATCGTATTTATTGAGCGCTTACTGTGTGCAGAGCACTGGACTAAGCGCTTGGGAAGTCCAAATTGGCAACGTATAGAGGCGGTCCCTACCCAACAGTGGGCTCACAGGCTAAAAGTAGCGCTGGGGAGGTTACAGGGTGATCAGGTTGTCCCACGCGGGGCTTACAATTTTAATCCCCATTTTCCACGCATGGCGTGGGCCAGGGGATGGGACACGTGGCAAGCGGCCCAGCCCACCAACACCGGCCGTGGCCCGGGTGGGGCCGCAGAGGGTGTGATCTGTGGGCGGGAGAAGGGCCCGAGGGTATGGCCTGTGACTGGGGACGTGGCCTGCGTTCGGAGGTGTGACGTCCCTTTGATAATAATAATAATGATGGCATTTATTAAGCGCTTACTATGTGCAAAGCACTGTTCTAAGCGCTGGGGAGGTTCCAAGGCAATCAGGTTGTCCCACAGGGGGGCTCCCAGTCTTCATCCCCATTTTCCAGATGAGGTCACTGAGGCCCAGAGAAGTGACTTGCCCAAAGTCACCCAGCTGACAATTGGTGGAGCCGGGATGTGAACCCGTGACCTCGGACTCCAAAGTCCGGGCTCTTTCCACCGAGCCACGCTGCTTCTCTAGGTACTGTTCTAAGCGCTGGGGAGGTTACAAGGCGATCAGGTTGTCCCACGGGGGGCTCACAGTCTTCATCCCCGTTTTACAGATGAGGTCACTGAGGCACAGAGAATAATAATAATAAGAAGAATGGCATTTATTAAGCACTTGCTACGTGCAAAGCACTGTTCTAAGTGCTGGGAAGGTTCCAAGATGATCAGGTTGTCCCACGGGGGGCTCACAGTCTTTTTTTTTTTTTAATGGCATTTATTAAGTGCTTACTATGTGCAAAGCACTGCTTCATCCCCATTTTCCAGATGAGGTCACTGAGGCACAGATAATAATAATAATGGCACTTATTAAGCGCTTACTCTGTGCAAAGCACTGTTCTAAGCGCTGGGGAGGTTCCAAGGCGATCAGCTTGTCCCACGGGGGGCTCACAGTCTTCATCTCCATTTTACAGATGAGGAAACTGAGGCACAGAGAAGTGACTTGCCCAAAGTCACACAGCTGACAGTTGGCGGAGCCGGGATGTGAAAGCCCGGGCTCTTTCCACCGAGCCACGCTGCTTCTCTAGGTACTGTTCTAAGCGCTGGGGAGGTTACAAGGCGATCAGGTTGTCCCACGGGGGGCTCACAGTCTTCATCCCCATTTTACAGATTAGGTCACTGAGGCCCAGAGAATAATAATAATAATAATAATAATAATGGCATTTATTAAGCACTTGCTATGTGCAAAGCACTGTTCTAAGTGCTGGGGAGGTTCCAAGATGATCAGATTGTCCCACGGGGGGCTCACAGTCTTCATCCCTATTTTCCAGATGAGGTCACTGAGGCACAGATAATAATAATAATGGCACTTATTAAGCGCTTACTCTGTGCAAAGCACTGTTCTAAGCGCTGGGGAGGTTCCAAGGCGATCAGCTTATCCCACGGGGGGCTCACAGTCTTCATCCCCATTTACAGATGAGGGAACTGAGGCACAGAGAAGTGACTTGCCCAACGTCACCCAGCTGACAATTGGCGGAGCGGGATTAGAACCCATGACCTCTGACTCCAAAGCCCAGGCTCTTTCCACTGAGCCATGCTGCTTTGATAGGGGGTATGGCCTGCAGCCAGGGGAGGGGTCTGGAGGGTTTGGCCGGGCCTCAGGGGGCATGACCCGTAGCCAGAAGTGTGGTCCGTGGAGGGTCAGGGCCCATCAATCAATCAATTGTATTTATTGAGTGCTTACTGTGTGCACAGCACTGGACTAAGCGCTTGGGAAGTCCAAGTTGGCAACAAAGAGAGACGGTCCCTACCCAACAGTGGGCTCACCGTCTAGAAGGGGGAATCTGCTCCAGGCAGGATGCAGTACCCCGTTCCTTCATTCATTCAATCGTATTTATTGAGCGCTTACTGTGTGCAGAGCACCGGACTAAGCGCTTGGGAAGTCCAAGTCGGCGACATAGAGAGACGGTCCCTACCCAACAGTGGGCTCGCCGTCTAGAAGGGGGAATCTGCTCCAGGCAGGATGCAGTACCCGGTTCCTTCATTCATTCAGTTGTATTTATTGAGCAATTACTGTGTGCAGAACACCGGACTAAGCGCTTGGTAAGTCCAAGTTGGTGACATAGAGAGACGGTCCCTACCCAACAGTGGGCTCGCAGTCTAGAAGGGGGAATCCGCTCCAGGCAGGATGCAGTACCCGGTTCCTTCATTCATTCAGTCGTATTTATTGAGCACTTACTGTGTGCAGAGCACTGGACTAAGCGCTTGGGAAGTCCAAGTTGGCAACACAGAGAGACGGTCCCTACCCAACAGTGGGCTCGCCGTCTAGAAGGGGGAATCTGCTCCAGGCAGGATGCAGTACCCGGTTCCTTCATTCATTCAATCCTATTTATTGAGCGCTTACTGTGTGCAGAGCACTGGACTAAGCGCTTGGGAAGTCCAAGTTGGCGACATAGAGAGACGGTCCCTCCCCAACAGTGGGCTCACCGTCTAGAAGGGGGAATCTGCTCCAGGCAGGATGCAGTACCCGGTTCCTTCCTTCATTCAATCGTATTTATTGAGCGCTTACTGTATGCAGAGCACCGGACTAAGCGCTTGGGAAGTCCAAGTTGGCAACACAGAGAGACGGTCCCTACCCAACAGTGGGCTCGCCGTCTAGAAGGGGGAATCTGCTCCAGGCAGGATGCAGTACCCGGTTCCTTCATTCATTCAATCCTATTTATTGAGCGCTTACTGTGTGCAGAGCACTGGACTAAGCGCTTGGGAAGTCCAAGTTGGCGACATAGAGAGACGGTCCCTCCCCAACAGTGGGCTCACCGTCTAGAAGGGGGAATCTGCTCCAGGCAGGATGCAGTACCCGGTTCCTTCCTTCATTCAATCGTATTTATT
This sequence comes from Tachyglossus aculeatus, assembly GCF_015852505.1. Lineage (NCBI taxonomy): Eukaryota > Metazoa > Chordata > Mammalia > Monotremata > Tachyglossidae > Tachyglossus > Tachyglossus aculeatus. The sequence goes on along the minus strand of NC_052075.1, from coordinate 54,326,626 downwards.
GAGCGCTTACTGTGTGCAGAGCACCGGACTAAGCGCTTGGGAAGTCCAAGTCGGTGACACAGAGAGACGGTCCCTACCCAACAGTGGGCTCGCCGTCTAGAAGGGGGAATCTGCTCCAGGCAGGATGCAGTACCCCGTTCCTTCATTCATTCAATCGTATTTATTGAGCGCTTACTGTGTGCAGAGCACCGGACTAAGCGCTTGGGAAGTCCAAGTCGGTGACATAGAGAGACGGTCCCTACCCAACAGTGGGCTCGCCGTCTAGAAGGGGGAATCTGCTCCAGGCAGGATGCAGTACCCGGTTCCTTCATTCATTCAGTTGTATTTATTGAGCACTTACTGTGTGCAGAGCACTGGACTAAGCGCTTGGGAAGTCCAAGTTGGCAACACAGAGAGACGGTCCCTGCCCAACAGTGGGCTCACCGTCTAGAAGTGTAGAAGGCCCATGCCAGGGGATGGGGCCTAGGGCTCCCGGATGGAGCCTGCCGACCCCACACGCCCGACCGGGGGTCCCGGGGAGCTCGGTTGGGGGTAAGGGGCGACGGAGGGCACCCTACCGCTTTTCTGGAGGTCGGCCAGCAGGCCGCTCCACTCGGCGCGGAAGGTGTCCGCCCCGGTGAGGCTGCCATCGCCGCCGATGACGCACAGGTTGGTGATGCCGCGCTTGACCAGGTTGGCGGCGGCCTGGAGGCGGCCCTGCCGCGTGCGGAAGTCCTGGCACCGCGCGCTGCCGATCACCGTCCCGCCCTGGGGGAGAGGGGTTGAGCAGCGGGTGAGGTGGGGGGCTCCGTCCCCGGGGCGGTCCCCCCATCCCTCAACCGCCCCCCACCAAGCTGTTTCCGCGCCCTCCTTGAGCCTGGGCAGGGCCAGGGCCTCCTCTGGGGCTAGGAAGACTGGAAGCTCATCAATCAATCAATCAATCAATCAATCAATCGTATTTATTGAGCGCCTACTCTGTGCAGAGCACTGGACTAAGCGCTTGGGAAGTCCAAATTGGCAACATCTAGAGACAGTCCCTACCCAACAGTGGGCTCACAATCTAAAAGGGGGAGACAGAGAACAAATGATTGAGGTTTTCCCTTCATTTCCCTTTGGTGAAATGTCTCTTGCAGGAAGGTTTGGGCCACTTGCTGTTATTGATTCTAATCAGGGATCACATTTTACCGAGTCTGTTCTATCTGAAATTTATCGATCTCTTGGAATCAAATGTTCTTTACATGCACCGTACCATCCCCAGAGTTCAGGGAAAGTGGAACATGCCAATCGTGAGTTGAAAACCCTTTTGGGAAAACTTTGTACGGAAACTCATCTCAAATGGCCCGTCGTCTACGATGTCGCCCTCAGGCTCCTTTAAATAGATCACCTTCAAGGCCCTACTGAGAGCTCACCTCCTCCAGGAGGCCTTCCCAGACTGAGCCCCTTCCTTCCTCTCCCTCCCCCTCGTCCCCCTCTCCATCCCCCCCATCTTACCTCCTTCCCTTTCCCACAGCACCTGTATATATGTATATATGTTTGTACATATTTATTACTCTATTTATTTATTTATTTTACTTGTACATATCTATTCTATTGATTTTATTTTATGTATATATGTTTGTACATATTTATTACTCTATTTATTTATTTTACTTGTACATATCTATTCTATTTATTTTATTTTGTTAGTATGTTTGGTTTTGTTCTCTGTCTCCCCCTTTTAGACTGTGAGAGGCAGGGCCATGGCCTCCTCTGGGGCTAGGAAGACTGGAAGCTCATCATGGGCAGGAAGCACATCTGCTGACTCTAGTTTATTTTATGATAATAATAATAATAATGGTGGTATTTATTGATCACCTCCTCCAGGAAGCCTTCCCAGACTGAGCCCCCTCCTTCCTCTCCGCCTCCTCCTTCCCTTCCCCACAGCACCTGTACATATGTATATATGTTTGTACATATTTCTATTTTCAAGGCCCTGCTGAGAGCTCACCTCCTCCAGGAGGCCTTCCCAGATTGAGCCCCTTCCTTCCTCTCCCCCTCGTCCCCCTCTCCATCCCCCCATCTTACCTCCTTCCCTTCCCCACAGCACCTGTATATATGTATATATGTTTGTACATATTTATTACTCTATTTATTTTACTTGTACATATCTATTCTATTTATTTTATTTTGTTAGTATGTTTGGTTTTGTTCTCTGTCTCCCCCCTTTTAGACTGTGAGCCCACTGTTGGGTAGGGACTGTCTCTATATGTTGCCAATTTGGACTTCCCAAGCGCTTAGTACAGTGCTCTGCACATAGTAAGCGCTCAATAAATACGATTGATGATGATGATGATGATTTATTCTATTTATTTTGTTAATATGTTCTGTTGTCTGTCTCCCCCTTCTAGACTGTGAGCTCGCCATTGGGCAGGGACCGTCTCTATATCAAGCAATCAATCGTATTTATTGAGCGCTTACTGGGTGCAGAGCACTGGACTAAGCACTTGGGAAGTACAAGATGGCAACGTATAGAGACGGTCCCTACCCAACAGTGGGCTCACAGTCTAAACGTCTCTGTATGGTGCCAACTTGGACTTTCCAAGCGCTTAGTACAGTGCTCTGCACACAGTAAGCGCTCAATAAATATGATTGAATGAATGAATAATAATAATGATGGTATTTGTTAAGCGCTTACTATGTGCAAAGCACTGTTCTAAGCGCTGGGGGGGATACAAGGTGATCAGGTTGTCCCACGTGGGGCTCACAGTCTTCATCCCCATTTTACAGATGAGGTAATTGAGGCTCCGAGAATAATAATAATAATGCATAGCATTTGTTAAGTGCTTACTATGTGCAGAGCGCTGTTCAAATAATAATAATAATAATAATGGCATTTATTAAGCGCTTACTATTTGCGAAGCACTGTTTTAAGCGCTGGGGAGGTTACAAGGTGATCAGGTTGTCCCACGGGGGGCTCACAGTCCTAATCCCCATTTTATAGATGAGGTAACTGAGGCTCAGAGAATCAATCAATCAATCAATTGTATTTATTGAGCGCTTACTGTGTGCAGAGCACTGTACTAAGCACTTGGGAAGTCCAAGTTGGCAACATCTAGAGACAGTCCCTACCCAACAGTGGGCTCACAGTCTAGAAGGGAGAGATAGACGACAAAACCGTCTCTATATGTTGCCAACTTGGACTTCCCAAGCGCTTAGTACAGTGCTCTGCACAAACTACGCACTCAATAAATACGATTGAATGAATGAATGAATGAAAAACAAAACATGTGGACGGGTGTCAAGTCGTCAGAACAAATAGAATTAAAGCTAAATGCACATTCATTCATTCAATTGTGTTTATTGAGCACTTACTCTGTGCAGAGCACTGTACTAAGCGCTTGGGAAGTCCAAGTTGGCAACATCTAGACGGTCCCTACCCGACAGCGGGCTCACAGTCTAGAAGGGGGAGACAGACGACCAAACAAAACATGTGGATGGGTGTTGAGTCGTCAGAACAAATAGAATTAAAGCTAAGTGCACATTCATTCCTTCATTCAATTGTATTTATTGAACGCTTACTGTGTGCAGAGCACTGTACTAAGCGCTTCGGAAGTCCAAGTTGGAAACATCTAGAGACGGTCCCTACCCGACAGCGGGCTCACAGTCTAGAAGGGGGAGACAGACGACAAAACAAAACATGCGGACGGGTGTCAAGTCGTCGGAACAAATAGAGATAAAGCAGGGGCAGAGGGGCGGTGTAGACATACCCTCTGCCCAAGGGGCGTCCGCCCCAGGCTCAGGGGCCTCCGGACGGGTTCTGGAGGGTTTTGCCAGGGGGTTTGGGGAGCCCCCCGGCAGACACCCAATCCCAAGACTGGCTCTCGGCCCTTTGCCCAGGTTATTTCAGGCCCTGACCTTCTCCCGGCTACGGGATCAGTTTACCCCTCAGCTCCCGGGTGTCGTCCCATGATCGTCACCCTCCCCGCTGACCTTTCCCGGAGCAAAGAGCAACCAGTCCCTCGCGTGGTCCCTTAGGCCCCCCGCCCTGACCCCAGGGACCACCCTCCCAAACTGGGCCCATCGCCCGACCTACCAGTTGCAGCATCATGGAGACGCTCTCCCAGGTGGCCTCCCGGATGTTCTCGTCGCCATCCACCAGGCCCTGGTAACCCTGAGGGGCCCGCGCTGTGGTCAGCCCGGACCCCCATTCCGGCCCCCCCCCCAGACCCCCACCCCGCTCCGCTCCCTTTAGAGAAGCAGCGTGGCTCAGTGCGAAGATCCCGGGCTTTGGAGTCAGAGGTCATGGGTTTGAATCCCGCCTCCGCCAATTGCCAGCCGGGTGACTTTGGGCAAGTCACTTCGCTGGGCCTCAGTGACCTCATCTGGAAAATATATGTTGCCCGCTTGGACTCCCCAAGCGCTTAGTCCAGTGCTCTGCACACAGTAAGCGCTCAGTAAATACGATTGAATGAATGAATGAATGAAAATGGGGATTAAGATTGTGAGCCCCACGGGGGACAACCTGATCACCTTGTATCCCCCCCAGCGCTTAGAACAGTGCTTGGCACATAGTAAGCGCTTAACAAATGCCATCATTATTATTAAAGAGCCTGGGCTTTGGAGTCAGAGAGGTCATGGGTTCAAATGCCGGCTCCGCCAATTGCCAGCTGTGTGACTTTGGGCAAGTCACTTCACTTCGCCGGGCCTCAGTTCCCTCATCTGGAAAATGGGGATTAAGATTGTGAGCCCCCCGTGGGACAACCTGATCACCTTGTATCTCCCCAGCGCTCAGAACAGTGCTTTGCACATAGTAAGCGCTTAACAAATGCCATTATTATTATTAAAGAGCCCGGGCTTTGGAGTCAGAGAGGTCATGGGTTCAAATCCCGGCTCCGCCAATTGTCAGCTGGGTGACTTTGGGCAACTCACTTCACTTCCCTGGGCCTCAGTCACCTCATCTGGAAAATGGGGATTAAGACTGTGAGCCCCACGGGGGACAACCTGATCACCTTGTATCCCCCCCAGCGCTTAGAACAGTGCTTTGCACATAGTAAGCGCTTAACAAATGCCATTATTATTATTAAAGAGCCTGGGCTTTGGAGTCAGAGAGGTCATGGGTTCAAATCCCGGCTCCGCCAATTGTCAGCTGGGTGACTTTGGGCAAGTCACTTCACTTCCCTGGGCCTCAGTCACCTCATCTGGAAAATGGGGATTAAGACTGTGAGCCCCACGGGGGACAACCTGATCACCTTGTATCCCCCCCAGCGCTTAGAACAGTGCTTTGCACATAGTAAGCGCTTAACAAATGCCATTATTATTATTAAAGAGCCCGGGCTTTGGAGTCAGAGAGTTCATGGGTTCAAATCCCGGCTCCGCCAATTGTCAGCTGGGTGACTTTGGGCAAGTCACTTCACTTCCCTGGGCCTCAGTCACCTCATCTGGAAAATGGGGATTAAGACTGTGAGCCCCACGGGGGACAACCTGATCACCTTGTATCCCCCCCAGCGCTTAGAACAGTGCTTTGCACATAGTAAGCGCTTAACAAATGCCATTATTATTATTAAAGAGCCCGGGCTTTGGAGTCAGAGAGGTCATGGGTTCAAATCCCGGCTCCGCCAATTGTCAGCTGGGTGACTTTGGGCAAGTCACTTCACTTCCCTGGGCCTCAGTCACCTCATCTGGAAAATGGGGATTAAGACTGTGAGCCCCACGGGGGACAACCTGATCACCTTGTATCCCCCCCAGCGCTTAGAACAGTGCTTGGCACATAGTAAGCGCTTAACAAATACCATTATTATTATTATCATTATTATTATTATTATTATTATTATTATTATTATTAGATGTCTAACCTCCATCCCTCCTGCTGCAAGTTCAACCCATTCCTTCTCACCCAGCCGGTTGAGGGGCGATGGGGAGGAAGGGGACAGGGTGAGGATGGATGTAGGGCAGAGGGCCCACCTCCCTCCCGGTCCCCAGGGAGTCAGGAACCCACCCCCATCTCCTACCTCCTTCCCCTCTCCACAGCACCTGTATATATGTTTGTACAGATTTATTTTATTATCCGCACAATGAAATATTATATTTTAAGTATAACATTAATATATATAAACCAATATATAATATAATATTAAATAGATAATATAAATATTGTAAAATATGTATTTTATTTCTTTTATTATTATCCGCACAATAAAATATTATATTTTAAGTATAATATTAATATATAAATCAATATATAATATAATGTTAAACAGACAATATAAATATTGTAAAATGTGTATTTTATTTATTTATTTCATTATTATCCGCACAATAAAATATTTTAAGTATAATATTGATATATATATAAATCAATATATAATATAATATTAAATAGACAATATAAATATAGTAAAATATGCATTTTATTTATTTATTTTATTATTAGTACAATACGTTATATTGTACTTTGCCAATTACTTTATTTATTATTATTATTATATTATTTATGGAGGCCTTCCCAGACTGAGCCCCCTCCTTCCTCTCCCCCTCCTCCCCGCCTTACCTCTTTCCCCTCCCCGCAGCACCTGTATAGATGGATATATGTTTGTATGGATTTATTACTCTATTTATTTATGTATTTTATTTGGACATATTTATTCTATTTATTTTATTTTGTTAATATGTTTGGTTTTGTTCTCTGTCTCCCCCTTCTAGACTGCGAGCCCGCTGTCGGGTAGGGACCGTCTCTAGATGTTGCCACCTTGGACTTCCCAAGCGCTTAGTCCAGTGCTCTGCACACAGTAAGCGCAACAATTGCCTTTGAGTAAATAGGGTGAGATTTGATTTTACTTGTACATATTTGCTATTCTATTGATTTTGTTAATGATGTGCATCGAGTCTTTTAGACTGTGAGCCCACTGTTGGGTCGGGCCTGTCTCTATATGTTGCCAACTTGTACTTCCCAAGCGCTTAGTCCAGTGCTCTGCACACAGTAAGTGCTCAATAAATAGGATTGATGATGATGATGATGGAGCTTTAATTCTATTTGTTCTGACGACTTGACACCTGTCCAGATGTTTGGTTTTGTTGTCCGTCTCCCCCTTCTAGTCTGTGAGCCCGTTGTTGGGTAGGGACCGTCTCTAGATGACTTCCCAAGCGCTTAGTACAGTGCTCTGCACACAGTAAGCGCTCAATAAATACGATTGAATGAATGAATGTTCTAAGTGCGGGGGAGGTTACAAGGTGATCAGTTTGTCCCACTGGGGGCTCCCAGTCTTCATCCCCATTTTCCAGATGAGGGCACTGAGGCCCAGAAGAGTGAAGTGACTTGCCCAGAGTCACCCAGCTGACAAGTGGCGGAGCCGGGATTCGAACCCGCGACCTCTGACTCCAAAGCCCGGGCTCTTTCCACTGAGCCACGCTGCTTCTCGCCTCATATACTCACCTCATGGACAAAGTAGACCTTGGCACCGGTGAAGATTCCCACGCGGACCACGGCCCGGACGGCGGCATTCATTCCTGGGCAAGAGGAGAAAGAAAGGGGGTTCGAGGTGGGCATGAGGGACCCCGGGGTGCCATGGAAGGAGCGTTTTCCTCTGGGCATATGTGTGGTGGGTAGTAATAATAATAATAATGGCATTTACTAAGCGCTTACTATGTGCAAAGCACTGTTCTAAGCGCTGGGGAGGTTATGAGGTGATCAGGTCATCCCACGGAGGGCTCACAGTCTTCATCCCCATTTTCCAGATGAGGTCACTTGGGCCCAGAGAAGAGAAGTGATTTGCCCAAATAATAATAATAATAATAATGGCATTTATTAAGCGCTTACTATGCACAAAGCACTGTTCTAAGCGCTGGGGAGGTTACAGAGTGATCAGGTTGTCCCACGGGGGGCTCACAGTCTTCATCCCCATTTTCCAGATGAGGGAACTGAGGCCCAGAGAAGAGAAGTGACTTGCCCAAATAGTAATAATAATGATAATGATGGCATTTATTAAGCGCTTACTATGTGCCAAGCACTGTTCTAAGCACTGGGGAGGTTACAGAGTGATCAGGTTGTCCCACGGGGGGCTCACAGTCTTCATCCCCATTTTCCAGATGAGGGAACTGAGGCCCAGAGAAGAGAAGTGACTTGCCCAAATAGTAATAATAATGATAATGATGGCATTTATTAAGCGCTTACTATGTGCCAAGCACTGTTCTAAGCGCTGGGGAGGTTACAGAGTGATCAGGTTGTCCCACAGGGGGGCTCACAGTCTTCATCCCCATTTTCCAGATGAGGGATCCGACTCCGATATGTCTGCACACAGATGTGTATTCACAGGTGTACCGTGAACCCGCTGTTGGGTAGGGACCGTCTCTAGATGTTGCCAACTTGGACTTCCCAAGCGCTTAGTCCAGTGCTCTGCACACAGTAAGCGCTCAATAAATACAATTGAATGAATGAATGAATCCCCCTCCCGCCCTACCTCCTTCCCCTCCCCACAGCACCTGTATATATGTTTGTACGGATTGATTACTCTATTTTACTCGTACATATTTACTACTCTATTTATTTTATTTTGTTAGTATGTTTCGTTTTGTTCTTTGTCTCCCCCTTCTAGACCGTGAGCCCGCTGTTGGGTAGGGACTGTCTCTAGATGTTGCCAACTTGTCCTTCCCAAGCGCTTAGTACAGTGCTCTGCACACGGTAAGCGCTCAATAAATACGATTGAATGAAGGAATGAATGTGCCTGGATCGTGCACCTGGGTATGAGAAACAGCGTGGCCCAGTGGATAGAGCCCAGGCTTTGGAGTCGGAGGTCATGGGTTCAAATCCCGGCTCTGCCAATTGTCAGCTGGGTGACTTTGGGCAAGTCACTTCACTTCTCTGGGCCTCAGTTCCCTCATCTGGAAAATGGGGATTAAGACTGTGATTCCCCCTGTGGGACAACCTGATTGCTTTGTAACCTCCCCAGCGCTTAGAACAGTGCTTTGCGCATAGTAGGCGCTTAATAAATGCCATTATCATTATTATTATTATTAAGTCACAACTTCTCTGGGCCTCAGTGACCTCATCTGTCAAATGGGGATGAAGACTGTGAGCCCCCTGTGGGACAACCTGATTAGAGAAGCAGCGTGGCTCGGTGGAAAGAGCCCGGACTTTGGAGTCGGAGGTCATGGGTTCAAATCCCGGCTCCCCCACTTGTCAGCTGTGTGACTTTGGGCAAGTCACTTAACTTCTCTGGGCCTCAGTTCCCTCATCTGTAAAATGGGGATGAAGACTGTGAGCCCCACGTGGGACAACCTGATTACTGTGTATCCCCCCCCGCGCTTAGTACAGTGCTTTGCACATAGTAAGCGCTTAATAAATGCCATCATTATTATTATTGCTTTGTAACCTCCCCAGTGCTTAGAACAGTGCTTTGCACATAGTAGGCACTTAATAAATGCCATCATTATTATTATTATTATTATGTTACTTAACTTTTCTGGGCCTCAGTGACCTCATCTGTCAAATGGGGATGGAGACTGTGAGCCCCTGTGGGGCAACCTGATCACCTTGTAACCTCCCCAGCGCTTAGAGCAGTGCTTTGCACATAGTAGGCGCTTAATAGATGCCATCATTATTATTATTATTAAGTCACTTCTCTGGGCCTCAGTTACCTCATCTGTCAAATGGGGATGGAGACTGTGAGCCCCCTGTGGGACAACCTGATCGCCTTGTAACCTCCCCAGCGCTTAGAGCAGTGCTTTGCGCATAGTAAGTGCTTAATAAATGCCATCGTTATTATTATTATTATTATTATTATTATTATTATTATTATTATTATTATGTGTGTGTCTGTGCCTGGATTGTATACATGGGGGTCTGAATGTCTGGGTCTGAACTGTACACATGGGTGTGTGGGGGTATATGTGCTTTACTGTGCAATTGGGTGTACGTGTGCCTGTGACTCAGTTGTACACATTCATTCATTCATTCAATCGTATTTATTGAGCGCTTACTGTGTGCAGAGCACTGGACTAAGCGCTTGGGAAGTCCAAGGTGGCAACGTATAGAGACGGTCCCTACCCGACAGCGGGCTCACAGTCTAGAAGGGAGAGACGGACGACAAAACAAAACATGTGGACAGGGGTCAAGTCATCGGAACAAATAGAATTAAAGCTAAATGAAGACCACAATTCTTACTATTAATAATAATAATTACTTGGGAGAGGACGGCTCATTCATTCATTCAGCCGTATTTATTGAGCGCTTACTGTGCGCAGAGCACTGGACTAAGCGCTTGGGAAGTACAAGTTGGCAACATCTAGAGACGGACCCTACATGACAGCGGGCTCACAGTCTAGAAGGGGGAGACGGAGAACAAAACAAAAAACATGTTAACAAAATAAAATAAATAGAATAAATACGTACAAATAACATAAATAAATAAATAGAGTAATAAATGCGTACAAACATATATACATCTATACAGGTGCTGTGGGGAGGGGAAGGAGGTAAGATGGGGAGGAGAGGAAGGAGGGGGCTCATTCATTCATTCATTCATTCATTCATTCACATGGGCATGTGTCTGTAATGTACTGTATTGTGTATTGTCCCTGTACTGGACACACGGGTATATACGATGTGGACATAATTGCGGTAAATTTTAGGTGCTTACTATGTGCCAGACTGAGGTGGACGCCAGCAAATGAGGTTGGGCAGAATCCCTGTCCCACATGGGGCTCACGGCCTTAATCCCCATTTTCCAGATGAGGTCACTGAGGCCCAGAGAAGTGAAGTGCCTTGCCCAAAGTCACACAGCTGACAACTGGCAACTTGTCCTTCCCAAGCGCAGTGCTCTGCACGCAGTAAGCGCTCAATAAATACGATTGAATGAATTAATGAATTGGCGGGGTCAGGATTTGAACCCATGACCTCTGACTCCAAAGCCCGGGCTCTTCCCACCGAGCCACGCTGCTTCATCTATTAAAGGGCAGGGTCTACAGCTATTGTTAGCGCCCAGTCTGGTACCACGGGCTTGGGAGGGGGATTTGAATATCCCTGGAGGAGCAAAGAAGGAGAGAGAGCGGTGAATCTGCAGCAGGAGGGATGAAGGTTAGACTGCAGGAAGAGTTTCCTGAAGTTAGACCACAGGAGAAGCAGTGTGGTCTAGCAGAGTGGGCCCAGGCCTGAGAGTCCGAAGGGCCTGAATTTTAATCCCGCCTCCACGCCTTGTCAGCTGTGTGACTCTGGGCAAGTCACTTCACTTCTCTGGGCCTCAGTTCCCTCATCTGGAAAATGGGGATTAAGACCGTGAGCCCCACGTGGGACAACCGGATCGCTTGTATCCTCCCCAGCGCTTAGAACAGTGCTTTGCACATAGTAAACGCTTAATAAATGCCATCATCATTATTATTATTACCTGGAAAATGGGGATTAAGAATGTGGGCCCCATGTGAGATGTGGACTGTGTCCAACCTCATATCAATCAATCATCAATCAATCATTTATTGAGCGCTTACTGTGTGCAGAGCACTGTACTAAGCGCTTGGGAAGTCCAAGTTGGCAACATACAGAGACAGTCCCTACCCAACAGTGGGCTCACAGTCGCGCTTAGTTCGGTGCCTGGCACATCGTAAGCGCTTAACAAAATACCAGTGGAAAGAGCCTGGGCTTTGGAGTCAGAGATCCTGGGTTCAAATCCCGGCTCCGCCACTTGGCAGCTGGGTGACTTTGGGCAAGTCACTTCACTTCTCTGGGCCTCGGTGACCTCAACTGTAAAATGGGGATGAAGACTGGGAGCCCCCCGTGGGACAACCTGATCGCCTTGTAACCTCCCCAGGGTTTAGAACAGTGCTTTGCACAGAGTAAGCGCTTAATAAATGCCATTATTATTATTATTATTATTATTATTATTATTATTATTCTTACCATTAAAACCCCCCAAAAACTTCCTGAGGGTCAGGGAATGGGAAAAGTCTCCCCAGGAGGGATGAGGGGAAGACGAGGGACACTCCTAGGTCTCTCTGTCTGCCCATCTGGGGATCTAGACTGTGAGCCCGCTGTTGGGTAGGGACCGTCTCTAGATGTTGCCAACTTGGACTTCCCAAGCGCTTAGTCCAGTGCTCTGCACACAGTAAGCGCTCAATAAATACAATTGATTGATTGATTGATTGATTGACTGATCGATTTAGCTGCAGGGGTAGGGAGCGGGGGGCTGGGGCTCCTTTCTTGAACTCAAATCTCTTCCTCGCCCTCCCCAAGATTAAAGAAAGAAAATCAGTAAACCATTCCTGCTACTGGACAGGCTGTCAAAAGTTGGAGGGCTCAAGGGGGGAGCGGGGGGCTGGGGCTCCTTTCTTGAACTCAAATCTCTTCCTCGCCTTCCCCAAGATTAAAGAAAGAAAATCAGTAGACCATTCCTGCTACTGGACAGGCTGTCAAAAGTTGGAGGGCTCAAGGGGGGAGCGGGGGGCTGGGGCTCCTTTCTTGAACTCAAATCTCTTCCTCGCCCTCCCCAAGCTTAAAGAAAGAAAATCAGTAGACCATTCCTGCTACTGGACAGGCTGTCAAAAGTTGGAGGGCTCAAGGGGGGAGCGGGGGGCTGGGGCTCCTTTCTTGAACTCAAATCTCTTCCTCGCCCTCCCCAAGCTTAAAGAAAGAAAATCAGTAGACCATTCCTGCTACTGGACAGGCTGTCAAAAGTTGGAGGGCTCAAGGTGGGAGCGGGGGGCTGGGGCTCCTTTCTTGAACTCAAATCTCTTCCTCGCCCTCCCCAAGCTTAAAGAAAGAAAATCAGTAGACCATTCCTGCTACTGGACAGGCTGTCAAAAGTTGGAGGGCTCGAGGGGTGATCCTGTCCGCCCCCGCTCCTCCAGGGCCCTCATCTCCCCGGCTGACCCCTCCGGGAGCGGCTGCCCAGCTGGGGTTGGGCCTGCGGCCTCGCCTCGAGGGATATTTTTGGTGGTCCCAGGGGCCCGCGGGGTGTCACGGGCACATAGCTCACATTCCCCAGTGTCAGCTGCCCGGAAGGAGGAGCGAGGGATGGCCCAGATAGAGCTTGAGGCCCCCGAGAGGGGACGGGGGACCGACCGCCACCATCCCTGGGTTGCGGGGAATCTGGGCAAGAGGAGGGTGGGGGGCATTTCCCGGGTTTTCGGCGGTCACTCCGAGGGCCGGGTGTCCGGCTCTTCCACCCCAAGGCCCCGTCAGCCCAGAACCAAGGCCACCTCTGCCCCTGGGACCCCCATCTCTCCTGAGAATTAAGTAACCAGGCTCCACCCGCCACATCTCCCACCCTTGGCCAGGGACTCCCACCCCTGCGGTCGGGAATTTCTCCCCTCGGACCTCCTTCCCGGTGTTCCCCCCTCTGCCTCGCCCTCGCCGCTCCCCGCCACGGCCCAGGAGCCCAGAGGTCACCCGGTCCAACCCCCTGCCTCCAGGCAGGTGAGGGAGAACGAGATGCTGCCTTGAGTTGGAAGGTCTCCAGGGATGGGAGCCCCTACTTCTTCCCCTAAGTACCCCGGATCCTCCCGATGTGCTCTGCACACAGTAAGCGCTCAATAAATACGATTGATGATGACGGTCAGGAAATCCTTCTTCGTGTCTAACTGCGCTTTGGGCCTGTTGTCCACTCTGACCCCTGGGCCTTTTTCCGCCCCACTCGGCCCGGCAGTTCTGCCCCGGCCCTGGCACCGTGAGGTCCGTTCCTGCCGCGCTGCCCTCCTTGTTACTTTATTTATTTTATTTGTACATATTTATTCTATTTATTTTATTCGTGAATATGTTTTCTTTTCATTCATTCATTCATTCCATCGTATTTATTGAGCGCTTACTGTGCGCAGAGCACTGGACTAAGCGCTTGGGAAGTACAATTTGGCAACATCTAGAGACGGTCCCTACCCAACAGCGGGCTCACGGTCTAGAAGGTGGAGACAGACAACAAAACAAAACATGTGGTCAGGGGTCAAGTCATCAGAATAAATAGAAGTAAAGCTAGATGCACATCATTGACAAATTAAATAGAATAGTAAGTAGTCCTTTTAGACTGTGAGCCCACTGTTGGGTAGAGACCGTCTCTATATGTTGCCAACTTGGACTTCCCAAGCGCTTAGTCCAGTGCTCTGCACACAGTAAGCGCTCAATAAATACGATTGATTGATTGATCGATTCTCTGTCTCCTTCTAGACTGTGAGCCCGCTGTCGGGTAGGGACCGTCTCTAGATGTTGCCAACTTGGACTTCCCAAGCGCTTAGTCCAGTGCTCTGCACACAGTAAGCGCTCAATAAATACGATTGAGTGATTGATTGATTGATTCTCCATCTCCCCCTTCTAGACTGTGAGCCCGCTGTCGGGTAGGGACCGTCTCTAGATGTTGCCAACTTGGACTTCCCCGGCGCTTAGTCCAGTGCTCTGCACACAGTAAGCGCTCACTACGGTACTATGGTATAATAAATGCTATCATTACTATTATTAATAAACACGATTAATGAATGACCCCTGAACGGCCCCCTCCCCGCCGGCCCCACCGATTTCGCGCCAATCTGGGCCACACCAGATGCGATTCCTGGGTCCCCAAGCTCCTCACCGTCGGCCGATTTGGGGAGCAGGCTGGCCCCTGTCCCCTGCCCTTACCTTGGGCATCTCCCCCCGACGTCAGCACGGCGATGGCTTTGCCCACACCCAGGGTGGTGGCTGCTCGAGGCCCTGTCTGGGCCATGTTTGTCTCTGAGGAGAGAGAAAGAGAGAGAGGGGGTCGCCTGGGTCAGGTCCGCTCGGGGTTAAAGGCCTTCTCCAAACCCTGTCCTTCCCGGCAGTGATCCCGGGCTGCCCGCCGGGAAGCTTTTCCTCCCGGCCCCTCCTCCCGTCCTGCCCGCTCCAAGCCGGAGTGGCGGACGAGCCTGGCAAAATGTCACCGTAACCGAGCCCACCTGCTGCGTCAGGCTGGGCTACCTCCCTCCCTCCCTCCTTCCCCAGCCTCAGTGTCCCCACCCCTCCCCAGCCTGGCCCTCCTGTCCTCCCGCTGTGGGCCCTCGCCCCCCTCTGCCAGCCTGGCCTTCTGCCCTCTTTCAATCGTATTTATTGAGCGCTTACTGTGTGCAGAGCACTGGACTAAGCGCTTGGGAAGTCCAAGTTGGCAACATCTAGAGATGGTCCCTACCCAAATCGGCTCAGCCTCCCATCGTCATTCTGCACAGTGCTCTGCACACAGTAAGCGCTCAATAAATACGATTAGACTGTGAGCCCACTGTTGGGTAGGGACTGTCTCTAGATGTTGCCAATTTGTACTTCCCAAGCGCTTAGTACAGTGCTCTGCACATAGTAAGCGCTCAATAAATACGATTGATGATGATGATGATGATGATTGATTGATTGATTGCACCACCACCACCATCATCACCAGATCCGCCACAGGTCTGCTGTGTGACCTTGGGCAAGTCACTTAACTTCTCTGAGCCTCAGTTACCTCATCTGTAAAATGGGGATTAAGACTGGGAGCCCCACGTGGGACAACCTGATCACCTTGTATCTCCCCCCAGCGCTTAGAACAGTGCTCTGCACAGAGTAAGTGCTTAACAAATGCCATTATTATTATTATTATTATCATCATCACTATGGTATTTGCTAAGCGCTCACTCTGTGCCCAGCACTGTTCTAAGCAGAAGGAAGCCCCCTCCCCATTTTGGGCCACCTCCACCTCTCCTTCACCCAGTCTACTGATTGTGTCCCGGCAGGTTCCTGTCAATGAGCCGGCAGTGATGTCTACAGGGCGCTATCTAGACTGGATGGCTGCAGAGTCTTTTCATTCATTCATTCATTCATTCATTCATTCAATCATATTTATTGAGCGCTTACTGTGTGCCCACTGTTGGGTAGGGACTGTCTCTATATGATGCCAATTTGTACTTCCCAAGCGCTTAGTACAGTGCTCTGCACACAGTAAGCGCTCAA
>NC_052075.1:54113264-54305764 GCF_015852505.1 Tachyglossus aculeatus | reverse complement strand
AATAATAATAATAATGTTGGTATTTGTGAAGCGCTTACTATGTGCCAAGCACTGTTCTAAGCGCTGGGGGGATGCAAGGTGATCAGGTTGTCTCCCGTGGGGCTCACAGTCTTCATCCTCATTTGACAGATGAGGGAACTGAGGCACAGAGAATAATAATAATAATAATAATAATAATAATGGCATTTATTAAGCACTTACTATGTGCCAAGCACTGTTCTAAGCACTGGGGGGATCCAAGGTGATCAGGTTGTCCCCCGTGGGGCTCCCAGTCTTCATCCCCATTTGACAGATGAGGGAACTGAGGCACAGAGAATAATAATAATAATAATGGCATTTACTAAGCGCTTACTATGTGCAAAGCACTGTTCTAAGCGTTGTGGAGGTTACAAGGTGATCAGGTTGTCCCCCGTGGGGCTCCCAGTCTTCATCCCCATTTGACAGATGAGGGAACTGAGGCCCAGAGAAGTGAAGTGACTTGCCCAAAGTCACCCAGCTGACAAGTGGCAGAGGCGGGATTAGAACCCACGACCTCTGACTCCAAGGCCGGGCTCTTTCCACTGAGCCACGCTGCTTCTCTTAATATGAATATATTCTCTTAATATTGTTCTCATGTACTCTGCGAAGTGCTTAGTACAGTGCACTGCACACAGTAAGCACTCAAAAAATACAACTGAATGAATGAGTGAATGAAGGGGGCGGAGTTGGCATTAAATAATAATAATAATAATAATAATAGCATTTATTAAGCGCTTACTATGTGCAAAGCACTGTTCTAAGCGCTGGAGGTCCTCTGAATCCCAGGCCTGGGATCTTTGTGTTCAGGCACACTCTCATTCATTCCTTCAGTCATATTTATTGAGCGTCTACTGTGTGCAGAGTCACTGTATTAAGCGCTTGGAAAGTATAATTCGGTCCCTTCGGTCATCATCATCATCATCAATCGTATTTATTGAGCGCTTACTGTGTGCAGAGCACTGTACTAAGCGCTTGGGAAGTACAAGTTGGCAACATATAGAGACAGGCCCTACCCAACATTGGGCTCACAGTCTAAAAGGGGGAGACAGAGAACAAAACCAAACATACTAACAAAATAAAATAAATAGAATAGATATGTACAAGTAAAATAAATA
Organism: Tachyglossus aculeatus; assembly: GCF_015852505.1. Lineage (NCBI taxonomy): Eukaryota > Metazoa > Chordata > Mammalia > Monotremata > Tachyglossidae > Tachyglossus > Tachyglossus aculeatus. The sequence goes on along the minus strand of NC_052075.1, from coordinate 54,304,631 downwards.
AATAGAGTAATAAATATGTACAAACCAGTCCTCTCCAGCCCCACCCCACCAAGCTGAAAATTTCATTTTCTTTTCTTATGGAATTTGTTCAGCGCTTACTATGTGTCAGGCACTGAACTGAGCGCCGGGGTAGATACAAGCTAATCGGTTTGGACACAGTTCGTGTCTCCCACAGGGCTCACGGTCCTAATCCCCATTTTACCGGTGAGGTAACGACGGCACAGAGAGGTGAAGTGACTTGCCCAAGGCCACCCAACGGATAAGCGGTGGAGACGGGATTAGAACCCAGGTCCTTCTGACTCTCAGGCCCGGCCTCTTTCCGCTAGGCCGCGCTGCTGCTTCCATTTGGAAGCGCGCCATTTTAAATAAATGCCATTTAAAAAAAATAATGATGATGATGGCATTTATTAAGCACTTACTACGTGCCAAGCACTGTTCTAAGCGCTGGGGAGGTTCCAAGGTGATCAGGTTGTCCCCTGGGGGGCTCACGGTCTTAATCCCCATTTTCCAGATGAGGGAACCGAGGCACAGAGAAGTGAAGTGACTTGCCCAAGTGACAGGGGGACATTCATTCGTTCAGTCGTATTTATTGGGCGCTTACTGTGTGCAGAGCACTGCACAGTGACCTCATCTGTAAAATGGGTATTAAGACTGTGAGCCCCACGTGGGACACCCTGATCACCCTATATCCTCCCCAGTGCTTAGAACAGTGCTTTGCACATAGTAAGCACTTAACAAATGCCAATTATTATTATTATTATTATTATTATTATTATTATTATTATTATTATTATTACTAAGCGTTTACACAGAGACAAGGGGGTCTGAAGACCCCCGCTGTCCCCCAGCCAAGCCATTTCTAACCAAGACCCCATTCCCCATCCCTTCCCCTTCCCTGGGGGTCCTGGTCCCCCCCAATTCTCTGGTCTCAACATGTCGAGAAGCAGCGTGGCTCAGTGGAAAGAGCGCAGGCTTTGGAGTCAGAGGTCACGGGTTCAAATCCCGGCTCTGCCAATTGTCAGCTGGGTGACTTTGGGCAAGTCACCTCACTTCTCTAGGCCTCAGTTCCCTCACCTGTAAAATGGGGATTAAGACTGTGAGCCCCCCCGTGGGACAACCTGATCACCTTGTCACCTCCCCAGCGCTTAGAACAGTGCTTTGCACATAGTAAGCGCTTAATAAATGCCATTATTATTATTATTATTAGGTACACACCTGTTGTCTTGGTGGCCCCTGTCCGATTCTGGAGGAAGGGGAAGAAGGCGAAGAAGAGGAAGACGGCGAAGGGGAAGGCCACGGAGAGGAAAAAGTTCTGGCAGACCCCGGGGAGGTCCAGGGATGCCCCCATGGCCGGCCGGAGTCACCCGTCCGGCCTCTATTTCTGGCTGTGACTCAGCCGGACAGCCGGGGCCTCATTGGCGGCTATAAAGGGGCCTGTAATGGACGCCTCCCCTGCCACAACACCCGCACCCACAGCTGGGCCCGGGGCAGCGAGGCCTAGTGGATAAAGCAAAGCCCTGGTTGTCCAAAGGCCACGGGTTCTAATTCTGCCTCTGCCACCTGTCTGCGGCGTGACCGCTTCACTTCTCTGGGCTTCAGTTCCCTCATCTGTAATAATAATAATAATAATCATGGCATTTATTAAGCGCTTACTACGTGCAAAGCACTGTTCTAAGCGCCGGGGGGATGCAAGGTGATGAGGTTGTCCCACGGGGGGCTCACAGTCTTCATCCCCATTTTACAGATGAGGGAACTGAGGCAGAGAGAAGTGAAGTGACTTGCCCAAAGTCACCCAGCCAACAATTGGCGGAGCGGGATTTGAACCCATGACCTCTGACTCCAAAGCCCGGCCTCTTTCCACTGAGCCACGCTGCTTCTCTAAAATGAGGGTGCAAAATGTAAAATGAGGATTGTGATTGTGAGCCCCTTGTGGGGCAGGGACTGTGTCCAACCCCATTTGCTCGGATCCGCCCCAGCGTTTAGTACAGTGCCTGGCACATAGTAAGCTAGACTGTGACTGTGACTGTGAGCCCACTGTTGGGTAGGGACCGTCTCTATATGTTGCCAACTTGTATTTCCCAAGCGCTTAGTACAGTGCTCTGCACACAGTAAGCGCTCAGTAAATACGATTGAATGAATCAAGCGCTTAGTACAGTGCTCTGCACACAGTAAGTGCTCAATAAATACGATTGAATGAATGAATAAAAGCTTAAAAAATAGCACTATTATTATTATTATTACACCTCCCTCTCCCCCAGGTTCTCCAGGGCCTGGGGGTGGCCCTTCCCAACCCTCAGTTTCCACTTTTCCTATTTCCTCCTCAGTAATAATAATGATGGCATTTATTAAGCGCTTACTATTCCATTTATTTTGTTAATGTTGTGCACAGAACTTTAATCCTATTTGTTCTAATTTTGACACCCGTCTACACGTTTTGTTTTGTTGTCTAGAGGGGGAGGCAGAAGTTAACAGAAATAAATGAAGAAATACCTCCTTTCCCCTTCCCACAGCACTTGAATAGATATTTGTACAGATTTATTATTCTATTTATTTTACTTGTACTAAGCGCTCAGTACAGTGCTCTGCACACAGTAAGCGCTCAATAAATACAATTGAATGAATAGTCACTATTCCATTTATTTTGTTAATGATGTGCATCGAACTTTAATCCTATTTGTTCTAATTTTGACACCCGTCTACATGTTTTGTTTTGTTGTCTAGAGGGGGAGGCAGAAGTTAAGAGAAATAAATGAAGAAATACCTCTTTTCCCCTCCCCACAGCACTTGAATAGATATTTGTACAGATTTATTACTCTATTTATTTTACTTGTACTAAGTGCTGAGTACAGTGCTCTGCACACAGTAAGAGCTCAATAAATACGATTGAATGAATAGTCACTATTCCATTTATTTTGTTAATGTTGTGCATAGAACTTTAATCCTATTTGTTCTGACAATTTTGACACCCGTCTACCTGTTTTGTCTTGTTGTCTAGAGGGGGAGGCAGAAGTTAACAGAAATAAATGAAGAAATACCTCCTTTCCCCTCCCCACGGCACTTGTATATATGTTTGCACAGATTTATTACTCTATTTATTTTACTTGTACATATTCACTATTCTATTTATTTTGTTAATGATGTGCATAGAGCTTTAATCCCATCTGTTCTGATGATTTTGACACACGTCTCCATGTTTTGTTTTGTTGTCCTTCTCCCCCTTCTAGACTGTGAGCCCGTTGTTGGGTAGGGACCGTCTCTAGATGTTGCCGACCCAAGCGCTTAGTACAGTGCTCTGCGCACAGTAAGCGCTCAATCAATCCAATTGAATGAAGGAATAACTAAATAAATTACAGCTACAGAGCAGCAGCGTGGCTCAATAATAATAATGATGATGGCATTTATTAAGCGCTTACTATGTGCAAAGCACTGTTCTAAGCGCTGGCGAGGTTACAAGGTGATCAGGTTGTCCCACGGGGGGCTCACAGTCTTCATCCCCATTTGACAAATGAGGTCACTGAGGGCCAGAGAAGTTAAGTGACTTGCCCTAAGTCGCACAGCTGACAGTTGGTGGGATTTGAACCCATGACCTCTGACTCCAAAGCCCGGGCTCTTTCCACTGAGCCACGCTGCTTCTCTAATGGAAAGAGCCCGGGCTTAGGGGTCAGAGGACATGGGTTCTAATCCCGCCTCTGCCGCTTGCCTGCTGTGTGACCTTGGGCCAGTCATTTCAAGGCCCTACTGAGAGCTCACCTCCTCCAGGAGGCCTTCCCAGACTGAGCCCCCTCCTTCCTCTCCCCCTCCTCCCCACCTTACCTCCTTCCCCTCCCCACAGCACCTGTATAGATGTATATATGTTTGTACGGATTTATTACTCTATTTATTTATGTATTTTATTTGTACATATTTATTCTATTTATTTTATTTTGTTACTATGTTTTGTTTTGTTCTCTGTCTCCCCCTTCTAGACTGTGAGCCTGCTGTTGGGTAGGGACCATCTCTAGATGTGGCCAGCTTGGACTGCCCAGGCGCTTAGTCCAGTGCTCTGCACACAGTAAGGGCTCAATAAATACGACTGAATGAATGAATGAATGAATGAATGAATGAATGAACTTCTCTGTGCCTCGGTTTCTTCATCCGTAAAATGGGGATTAAAAGTGTGAGCCCCAGGCGGGATAACCTGATGAACTTAGAACAGTGCCTGGCACGTAGTAAGTGCTTATCATAAGATTGGTGATGATTAGACTGTGAGCCCACTGTTGGGTAGGGACCGTCTCTAGATGTTGCCAACTTGGACTTCCCAAGCGCTTAGTCCAGTGCTCTGCACACAGTAAGCGCTCAGTAAATCAATCAGTCAATCAATCAATCGTATTTATTGAGTGCTTACTGTGTGCAGAGCACTGTACTAAGCGCTTGGGAAGTACAGGTTGGCAACATATGGAGACAGTCCCTACCCAACAGTGGGCTCACAGTCTAAACGGGTGAGACAGAGAACAAAACCAAACACACTAACAAAATAAAATAAATAGAATAGATATGTACAAGTAAAATAAATAAATAAATAGAGTAATAAATATATACAAAAAACCTAAACATACTAACAAAATAAAATAAATAGATATGTATAAGTAAAATAAATAAATAAATAAATAGAGTAATAAATATATACAAACATATACTTATATACAGGTGCTGTGGGGAAGGGAAGGAGGTAAGATGGGGGATGGAGAGGGGGACTACGATTGATTGATTGATTGATTGATTAGACTGTGAGCCCACTGTTGGGTAGGGGCCGTCTCTCGATGTTGCCAACTTGGACTTCCCAAGCGCTCAGTCCAGTGCTCTGCACACAGTAAGCGCTCGGTAAATACAGTTGATTGATTGATTGATTGATTGATTGATTGATTGATTAGACTGTGAGCCCACTGTTAGGTAGGGGCCGTCTCTCGATGTTGCCAACTTGGACTTCCCAAGCGCTTAGTCCAGTGCTCTGCACACAGAAAGCGCTCGGTAAATACAGTTGATTGATTGATTGATTGATTGATTAGACTGTGAGCCCACTGTTGGGTAGGCACCGTCTCTAGATGTTGCCAACTTGGACTTCCCAAGCGCTTAGTCCAGTGCTCTGCACACAGTAAGCGCTCAGTAAATACGATTGATTGATTGATTGATTAGACTGTGAGCCCACTGTTGGGTAGGGGCCGTCTCTCGATGTTGCCAACTTGGACTTCCCAAGCACTCAGTCCAGTGCTCTGCACACAGTAAGCGCTCGGTAAATACGGTTGATTGATTGATTGATTAGACTGTGAGCCCACTGTTGGGTAGGGACCGTCTCTAAATGTTTCCAACTTGGACTTCCCAAGTGCTGAGTCCAGTGCTCTGCACACAGTAAGCGCTCAGTAAATACGATTGATTGATTGATTGATTATTACAGACAGAGACGCAGCTACTCACCGAAGGATAGGATGGGGATACCATCAGAGGTGAGGGAGTTATTCCTGTCCTCCCAGGAGGCTCCCAAGTTGCTGAAGGTGGCCATGGATGGGCTGTCCCGGGCCACCCCGCCCGGGGGACAGCAGCTCCTGGTCACCCCCAAGTTGGGCCTAGTGGGGCTGGGGGGACACTGAGGCCTGACAGGTGGTCGTTGGTCCTGGGGGAGATGCCAGCCCGGCCCGGGTGGGCCCCATGGGGGGTCCCAGTGAGGCCTGGGGAGGGCAAAGAGGGGCCTGGCTCCTCTCTAGGGGGGGGCAGGGGCCGCACACTCACATACACACTCTGCCCCTTGGGTGCCCTGTCTAGGGGAAAACCGGTCAGCCGTGGGGATTGCCAGAGCCCCCCGTTGCCATGGCAACTAGGAACCCTGCCCCACTGAGTCACAAAGCGGGGAGGGGTGCAAGGGGGTCTTTGGGGCCCGACCCCTACTGAAGCGCTCAGCATACTCTACCACTGGCAATGTATATATATATATATATATATATATATATATATATATATATATATACACATATATATATCAATCAATCAATCAATCGTATTTATTGAGCGCTTACTGTGTGCAGAGCACTGGACTAAGCGCTTGGGAAGTCCAAATTGGCAACATCTCGAGACGGCCCCTACCCAACAGTGGGCTCACAGTCTAATCAATCAATCAGTCAATCGTATTTACTGAGCGCTTACTGTGTGCAGAGCACTGGACTAAGCACTTGGGAAGTCCAAGTTGGCAACATCTAGAGACGGCCCCTACCCAACAATCAATCAATCGGTCAATCGTATTTATTGAGCGCTTACTGTGTGCAGGGCACTGTACTAAGTGCTTGGGAAGTACAAGTTGGCAACATATAGAGACGGTCCCTACCCAACAGTGGGCTCACAGTCTAAACACAAGTCTATACACAGTCTATGTGTGTATATATATATATATATATATATATATATATATATATATATACCTGTATATATGTTTGTACATATTTATCACTCTATTTAGTTTATATATGTTTGTACATATTTATTACTCTATTTTACTTGCACATATATACTATTTTTATTTATTTTCTTTTGTTAATATGTTTGGTTTTGTTGTCTGTCTCCCCCTTCTAATAATAATAATAATGGCATTTATTGAGCACTTACTATGTGCTTTCCTATCTATCTACTTGTACATATCTATTCTATTGATTTTATTTTGTTAGTATGTTTGGTTTTGTTGTCTGTCTCCCCCTTCTAGACTGTGAGCCCACTGTTGGGTAGGGACCGTCTCTATATGTTGCCAACTTGGACTTCCCAAGCGCTTAGTACAGTGCTCTGCGCACAGTAAGCGCTCAATAAATACGACAGATTGATTGATTGATTTTAAAATGGGGATTCAATACTGATTCCCCATGTGCAGTCGGGACTGTGTCGGACCTGATTATCCTGTCCACTGCCCTGGGGCTTAGTAGAGTGCTTGCTACATAATAAACACCACCATTAGTATTAGCCGCCAATCCTGTGGAGTCAGCCTAGTTAGAATTGAATTTTAAATCCGGAAACAATTAATCAGTGTTATTTACTGGGCGCTAAATGGGTGCTAAGCACGTACCCTACTATTTGAGAGAATACAATAGAGTCCTCAAGGGGATTACAGTCTAATGGAGGAGAGGCCCACGAATTTACAATTAGGAAGGAAAAGGGGATAGAAAGTAATCGCTTCGGTCATTGGTGTTAGAGAACCGGATTAAGCGCTGGAAGAGGAATAAACATCTGGGAATTTATCAATCAATCGTATTTATTGAGCGCTTACTGTGTGCAGAGCACTGTACTAATTTATTAGACATGGTCCTCGTAATAATAATAATAATAATAATAATAGAGAAGCAGCGTAGCTCAGTGGAAAGAGCCCGGGCATTGGAGTCAGAGGTCGTGGGTTCTAATCCTGCCTCCGCCACATATCAAGCTGGGTGACTTTAGGTAAGCCACAACTTCTCTGGGCCTCAGTTCCCTCATCTGTAAAATTCATTCATTCATTCAATCGTATTTATTGAGTGCTTACTGTGTGCAGACTCCATCCCCCCATTTTATCTCCTTCCCTTCCCCACAGCACCTGTATATATGTATATATGTTTGTACATATTTATTACTCTATTTATTTATTTATTTATTTATTTATTTTACTTGTACATATCTATTCTATTTATTTTATTTTGTTAGTATGTTTGGTTTTGTTCTCCGTCTCCCCCTTTTAGACTATGAGCCCACTGTTGGGTAGGGACTGTCTCTCTATGTTGCCAACTTGTACTTCCCAAGCGCTTAGTACAGTGCTCTGCACACAGTAGGCGCTCAATAAATGCGATTGATGATGATGATGATGATGATGATGAGTCAGAGGTCGTGGGTTCTAATCCTACCTCCGCCACTTATCAAGCTGGGTGACTTTCGGCAAGCCACAACTTCTCTGGGCCTCAGTTCCCTCATCTGTAAAATTCATTCATTCATTCAATCGTATTTATTGAGCGCTTACTGTGTGCAGAGCACTGGACTAAGCGCTTGGGAAGTCCAAGTTGGCAACATCTAGAGACGGTCCCTACCCAACAGCGGGCTCTCAGGCTAGAAGGGGGAGACAGACGACAAAACAAAACATATTAACAAAATAAAATAAATAGAATAAATACGTACAAGTAAAATAGAGTAATAGGGATTAGTAAAATCCCCAATAGGAAAATGGGAATTAAGTCTGTGAGCTCCACGTGGGACAACCTGATTATCATCATCATCATCATCAATCGTATTTATTGAGCGCTTACTATGTGCAGAGTACTGTACTAAGCGCTTGGGAAGTACAAATTGGCAACATATAGAGACAGTCCCTACCCAACAGTGGGCTCACAGTCTAAAAGGGGGAGACAGAGAACAAAACCAAACATACTCACAAAATAAAATAAATAGAATAGATAGGTACGAGTAAAATAAATAAATAAATAAATAGAGTAATAAATATGTACAAACATATATACATATATACAGGTGCTGTGGGGAAGGGAAGGGATTACCTTGATTACCCAGCGTTTAGAACAGTGCTTGGCACATAGTAAGCGCTTAACAATAATAACTATCATTATTATAATATTATTATTATTCCCTGAGTCTAACCTCTCTCCATCCTGCCATGCTCCCTTTACTCACCCCCTCCGACAACCCCACAGACCTTCCGTCCACACCCGCCATTTATTTATTCATTTATTTATTTCTACTAATATCCGTCTCCCCCTCTCGCATGTCGTAGTGGATGGAGCCCGGGAAAGTCATGAGTTCTAATTCCGACTCCACCACTTGGCTGCCGTGTGGCCCTGGGCAAGTCACTTCACTTTTCTGGGCCTCAGTTACCCCAGCTGTAAAATGGGGATTAAGACTGTGAGCCTGAAGAAGGATAAGGAACTGCTGCTGACTTGTCCTCTCTCTGTTGGTGAAGTGTACTTTCCAAGCGCTTAGTACAGTGCTCTGCACATAGTAAGCGCTCAATAAATACTTCCAGACTGTGAGCCCGTTGTGGGCAGGGATTGTCTCTGTTGGTGAATTGTACTTTCCAAGCGCTTAGTACAGTGCTCTGCACACAGTAAGCGTTCAATAAATACTTCCAGGCTGTGAGCCCGCGGTGGGCAGGGATTGTGTCTATTTGTTGGTGAATTGTACTTCCCAAGCGCTTAGTACAGTGCTCTGCACACAGTAAGCGCTCACTAAATACTTCCAGACTGTGAGCCCGTGGTGGGCAGGGATTGTCTCTAATTATGGGCCAACTTGATCACCTTGTGTCCCCCCCACCAGCGCTTAGAACAGTGTTTTGCACATAGTAAGCGCTTAACAAATAACATTATTATTATTTTTGTTGCTGAATTCTCCTCTCCCAAGTGCTTAGTACAGTGCCCTGCACACAGTAAGCGCTCAATAAATACTTCCAGGCTGTGAGCCCGTGGTGGGCAGGGATTGTCTCTAATTATGGGCCAGCTTGATCACCTTGTGTCCCCCCCCCAGCGCTTAGAACAGTGGTTCGCACATAGTAAGCGCTTAACAAATAACATTATTATTATTATTGTTGCTGAATTATCCTCTCCCAAGCGCTTAGTACAGTGGCCTGCACACAGTAAGCGCTCAATAAATACTTCCAGGCTGTGAGCCCGTGGTGGGCAGGGATTGTCTCTAATTATGGGCCAACGTGATCACCTTGTGTCCCTCCCCCAGCGCTTAGAACAGTGTTTCACACATAGTAAGCGCTTAACAAATAACATTATTATTATATTTATTGCTGAATTATCCTCTCCCAAGCGCTTAGTACAGTGCCCTGCACACAGTAAGCGCTCAATAAATACTTCGAGGCTGTGAGCCCGTGGTGGGCAGGTATTGTGTCTATTTGTTGGAGAATTGTACTTTCCAAGCGCTTAGTACAGTGCTCTGCACACAGTAAGCGCTCACTAAATACTTCCAGACTGTGAGCCCGTGGTGGGCAGGGATTGTCTCTAATTATGGGCCAACTTGATCACCTTGTGTCCCCCCCACCAGCGCTTAGAACAGTGTTTCGCACATAGTAAGCGCTTAACAAATAACATTATTATTATTTTTGTTGCAGAATTATCCTCTCCCAAGCGCTTAGTACAGTGCTCTGCACACAGTAAGCGCTCAATAAATACTTCCAGGCTGTGAGCCCGTGGTGGGCAGGGATTGTCTCTAATTATGGGCCAACTTGATCACCTTGTGTCCCCCCCCAGCGCTTAGAACAGTGTTTCGCACATAGTAAGCGCTTAACAAATAACATTATTATTATTCTTGTTGCTGAATTATCCTCTCCCAAGCGCTTAATACAGTGCCCTGCACACAGTAAGCGCTCAATAAATACTTCCAGGCTGTGAGCCCGTGGTGGGCAGGGATTGTCTCTAATTATGGGCCAACTTGATCACCTTGTGTCCCCCCCACCAGCGCTTAGAACAGTGTTTCGCACATAGTAAGCGCTTAACAAATAACATTATTATTATTGTTGTTGCTGAATTATCCCCTCCCAAGCGCTTAGTACAGTGCTCTGCACACAGTAAGCGCTCAATAAATACTTCCAGGCTGTGAGCCCGTGGTGGGCAGGGATTGTCTCTAATTATGGGCCAGCTTGATCACCTTGTGTCCCCCCCCAGCGCTTAGAACAGTGGTTCGCACACAGTAAGCGCTTAACAAATAACATTATTATTATTTTTGTTGCTGAATTATCCTCTCCCAAGCGCTTAGGACAGTGCTCTGCACATAGTAAGCGCTCAATAAATACTTCCAGGCTGTGAGCCTGTGGTGGGCAGGGATTGTCTCTTTTTGTTGGTGAATTGTACTTCCCAAGCGCTTAGTACAGTGCTCTGCACACAGTAAGCGCTCAATAAATACTTCCAGGCTGTGAGCCCGTGGTGGGCAGGGATTGTCTCTATTTGTTGGTGAATTGTACCTCCCAAGCGCTTAGCACAGCGCTGTACACGTAGTAAGCGCTCACTAAATACTTCCAGACTGTAAACCCGTTGTGGGCAGGGATGGTGTCTATTTGTTGCTGAATTGTCGTCTCCCAAGCGCTTAGCACAGCGGTCTGCACACAGTAGGCGCTCACTAAATACTTCCAGACTGTGACCTCGTTGTAGGCAGGGATTGTGTCTATTTATTGGTGAATTGTCCTCTCCCCAGCGCTTAGCACAGCACTCTGCACACAGTAGGCGCTCACTAAATGCTTCCAGCCTGTGAGCCCGTGGTGGGCGGGGATGGTGTCTATTTGTTCATTCATTCAGGCGTATTTATTGAGCGCTTACTGTGTGCAGAGCACTGTACTAAGCGCTTGGGAAGGACAAATTGGCAGCATATAGAGACGGTCCCTACCCAACAGCGGGCTCACAGTCTAGAAGGGGGAGACAGGTGTCAATACCCATCAGAATAAATAGAATTATAGCAATATACACATCATTAATAAAATAAATAGAGTAGTAAATAGGTACAAATAAAATGAGTAGAAATCTGTACAGATATCTACAAGTGTTGTGGGGATGGGAAGGGGGTAGGGCAGAGGGAGGGAACAATAATAATAATAATAATAGTAATAATAATGACATTTATTAAGTGCTTACTATGTGCAAAGCACTGTTCTAAGCGCTGGGGAGGTTACAAAGTGATCAGGTTGTCCCACGGGGGGCTCACAGTCTTCATCCCCATTTTCCAGATGAGGGAACTGAGGCACAGAGAAGCAGCGTGGCTCAGTGGAAAGAGCACAGGCTTTGGAGTCAGAGGTCGTGGGTTCAAATCCCGGCTCTGCCAATTGTCAGCTGGGTGACTTTGGGCAGGTCACTTCACTTCTCTGGGCCTCAGTAACCTCATCTGTCAAATGGGGATGAAGACTGTGAGGCCCACGTGGGACAACCTGATCTCCTTGTAACCTCCCCAGCGCTTAGAACAATGCTTTGCACATAGTAAGCGTTTAATAAATGTCATTATTATTATTATTATTTTTAAGTGACTTGCCCAAAGTCATACAGCTGACAATTGGCAGAGCTGGGAGGTTACAAGGCGATCAGGTTGTCCCACGGGGGGCTCCCAGTCTTAATCCCCATTTTACAGATTAGGGAACTGAGGCATAGAGAAGCAGCGTGGCTCAGTGGAAAGAGCACAGGCTTTGAAGTCAGAGGTCATGGGTTCAAATCCCGGCTGTGCCAATTATCAGCTGTGTGACTTTGGGCGGGTCACTTCACTTCTCTGTGCCTCAGTGACCTCATCTGTCAAATGGGGATGAAGACTGTGAGCCCCCTGTGGGACAATCTGATCTCCTTGTAACCTCCCCAGCGCTTAGAACAGTGCTTTGCACATAGTAAGCGCTTAATAAATGTCATTATTATTATTATCAAGTGACTTGCCCAAAGTCACACAGCTGACAATTGGCAGAGCTGGGATTTGAACCCATGATGAGGAGGGGATGAGGAGGAGGTGAGGAAAAAGGGGGGGGGGGGTGTCCTGTCCCCAGCGCTTAGCACAGCGCTGAGCAGGCGGTGAGCGCTGCCTCGATGGGTCTGACTCCCCCTTCTAGACTGTGAGCCCACTGTTGGATAGGGATCGTCCCTTTATGTTGCCAACTTGTACTTCCCAAGCGCTTAGTACAGTGCTCTGCACACAGTAAGCGCTCAATAAATACGATTGGATTTGCATTTGTACATATTTACTCTTCTATTTATTTTGTTAATGATGTGCATTTAGCTTTAATTCTATTTGTCCTGACGACTTGACACCCGTCCACATGTTTTGTTTTGTCGTCTGTCTCCCCCTTCTAGACTGTGAGCCCGCTGTTGGGTCGGGACCGTCTCTCTATGTTGCCAACTTGGACTTCCCAAGCGCTTAGTACAGTGCTCTGCACACAGTAAGCGCTCAATAAATACGATTGATTGATTGATTTAGCTTTAATGCTATTTGTTCTGACGACTTGACACCCTTCCACATGTTTTGTTTTGTTGTCTGTCTCCCCCTTCTAGACTGTGAGCCCGCTGTTGGGTAGGGACCGTCTCTAGATGTTGCCGACTTGGACTTCCCAAGCGCTTAGTACAGTGCTGTGCACACAGTAAGCGCCCAATAAATACGATTGAATGAATGAATGAATGAATGAATGTGCATTTAGCTTTAATTCTATTTGTTCTGACGACTGTGAGCCCACTGTTGGGTAGGGACTGTCTCTATATGTTGCCAACTTGTACTTCCCAAGCGCTTAGTACAGTGCTCTGCACACAGTAAGCGCTCAATAACTACGATTGATGATGATGATGACTTGACACCCGTCCACATGTTTTGTTTTGTTCTCTGTCTCCCCCTTCTAGACTGTGAGCCCGCTTTTGGGTAGGGACCGTCTCTAGATGTTGCCAACTTGGACTTCCCAAGCGCTTAGTACAGTGCTTTGCACACAGTAAGCGCTCAATAAATACGATTGAATGAATGAATGAGTGAATGAATGAACGAATGAATGGATGGATGGATCAATCAATCAATCAATCGTAGTTATTGAGCGCTTACTGTGTGCAGAGCACTGTACTAAGCGCTTGGGAAGTACAAGTTGGCAACATATAGAGACAGTCCCTACCCAACAGTGGGCTCAGAGTCTAAAAGGGGGAGACAGAGAACAAAACCAAACATACTAACAAAATAAAATAAATAGAATAGATATGTACAAGTAAAATAAATGAATAAATAAATAAATAGAGTAATGAATATGTACAAACATATATACATATATACAGGTGCTGTGGGGAGGGGAAGGAGGTAAGACGGGGGGATGGAGAGGGGGACGAGGGGGAGAGGAAGGAAGGGGCTCAGTTTGGGAGGGAGGGAGGGATGAATGAATGAATTGATGAATAATAATGATAATAATAATGGCATTTATTAAGCGCTTACTATGTGCAGAGCACTGTTCTAAGCCCTGGGCGGGTACAAGGTGATTAAGTTGTCCCACGTGGGGCTCACAGTCATCATCATCATCATCAATCGTATTTATTGAGTGCTTACTATGTGCAGAGCACTGCACTAAGCGCTTGGGAAGTACAAATTGGCAACATATAGAGACAGTCCCTACCCAACAGTGGGCTCACAGTCTAAAAAGTCTTCATCCCCATTTTACAGATGAGGTAACTGAGGCTCAGAGAAGTGAAGTGACTTGCCCAAGGTCACACAGCAGACATGTGGTGGAGTCGGGATTCGAACCCATGACCTCTGACTCTAAAGCCCGGGCTCTTTCCACTGAGCCACGCTGCTTTCATGAATGAATGAAAAAAGAAAGAAAGAGAGGAAGAAAGAGAGAAAGAAAGAAAGAGAGGAAGAAAGAGAGAAAGAAAGAAAGGAAGGAAGGAAGGAAGGAAGGAAGGAAGGAAGGAAGGAAGGAAGGAAGAAAGAAAGAAAGGAAGGAAGGAGGAAAGAAAGAAAGAAAGAAAGAAAGAAAGAAAGAAAGAAAGAAAGAAGGAAAGAAAGAAGGAAAGAAAGAAAGAAAGGAAGGAAGGAAGGAAGGAAGGAAGGAAGGAAGGAAGGAAGAAAGAAAGGAAGGAAGGAGGAAAGAAAGAAAGAAAGAAAGAAGGAAAGAAAGAAAGAAGGAAAGAAAGAAAGAAAGAAAGGAAGGAAGGAAGGAAGGAAGGAAGGAAGGAAGAAAGAAAGAAAGGAAGGAAGGAAGGAAGGAAGGAAGGAAGAAAGAAAGAAAGAAAGAAAGAAAGAAAGAAAGAAAGAAAGAAAGAAAGAAAAGAAAGAATGAATGAATGAACGAAGGAACGAACGAATGAACGAAGGAACGAATGAACGAATGAATGAATGAATGAATGAATGAATGAATGAATGAATGAAAGGACTTCTGTTGGGGGGACGGGAGGGAGCGGCGGAACCCTCGGCGCGCGGGCGAAGGGCCCGTGGGGGTCCGGAAGCTGGCGTCCCCGCGGGGAGCCAATGGGCGGCGAGGGGGTGCGCGTGCGCGCGAGGGCCGCGCGGAGGGGTGGGGGAAGAGGAGCGCGGGGACACCCCGACCGGAAGGGGCCTCCCTCCCTCCCTGCCGCCCGGGGGTGACTTCCGGTCGTCGGTTGGCGGTTCCGGGTTCGGCGGGGGCCGGTTCGGTAAGTGACGGGCGGCGGGCGGCGGGGAGGGGGCGGGGCCGGGCCAGCCTCGCCTCGCCTCAGCGCTCAGCACAGCGCTCTGCACAGAGTAGCCGCCCAGTAACTATTGCTGACGGATGGAGGAGCAGCGGAGGGAGAGGGAGAGGAGGAAGAGGAGACTTTTCGGTCTCCAGCCTCTCCCCACGGCTGGGGTGTGCTCTCCCCAGCGTTCAGTACAGTGCTCTGTACTTAATAAGCGCCCAATAACTACTACTGATGGATTGAGGAGCAGCAGAGGGAGAGGAAAAGGAGGAAGAGGAGACTTTTTGGTCTCCAGCCTCTCCCCACTGCTGTAGTGTGCTCTCCCTAGCGCTCAGTATAGTGCTCTGTACGTAGTAGCCGCCCAATAATTACCACTGATGGATTGAGAAGCAGCAGAGGGGGAGGAAGAGGAGACCTTTTGGCCTCCAGCCTCTCCCCACTGCCGTAGTGTGCTCTCCCCAACGTTCAGTACAGTGTTCTGTACTTAATAAGCGCTCAATAACTACCACTGACGGATTGAGAAGCAGCAGAGGGAGAGGCAAAAGAGGAAGAGGAGGCCTTTTGGTCTCCAGCCTCTCCCCACTGCTGTAGTGTGCTCTCCCCAGCGCTCAGTACAGTGTTCTGTACTTAATAAGCGCTCAATAACTACCACTGACGGATTGAGAAGCAGCAGAGGGAGAGGCAAAGGAGGAAGAGGAGACTTTTTGGTCTCCAGCCTCTCCCCACTGCTGTAGTGTGCTCTCCCCAACGTTCAGTACAGTGCTCTGTACTTAATAAGCGCTCAATAACTACCACTGATGGATTGAGAAGCAGCAGAGGGAGCGGTAAAGGAGGAAGAGGAGACTTTTTGGTCTCCAGCCTCTCCCCACTGTTGTAGTGTGCTCTCCCCAGTGCTCAGTACAGTGCTGTGCACACAGTAGCTGCCCAATAACTGTTGCTGACGGATTGAGGAGCAGCAGAGGGAGAGAAAAAGGAGGAAGAGGAGACTTTTCGGTCTTCAGCCTCTTTCCACTGCTGTAGTATGCTCTCCCCAGCGCTCAGTACAGTGCTCTGTACATAGTAACCACCCAATAACTATTGCTGACGGATTGAGGAGCAGCAGAGGGAGAGGAAAAGGAGGAAGAGGAGACCTTTCGGCCTCCAGCCTCTCCCCACTGCTGTAGTGTGCTCTCCCTAGCACTCAGTATAGCGCTCTGTACGTAGTAACCGCCCAATAATTACCACTGATGGATTGAGAAGCAGCAGAGAGAGAGGAAAAGGAGGAAGAGGAGACCTTTCAGCCTCCAGCTTGTCCCCACTGCTGGAGTGTGCTCTGCCCAGCACTCAGTACAGTGCTGTGCACATAGTAGCCGCCCAATAATTACCGCTGATGGATTGAGGAGCAGCAGAGGGAGAGAAAAAGGAGGAAGAGGAGACCTTTCGGCCTCCAGCCTCTCCCCACTGCTGAAGTGTGCTCTCCCCAACGCTCAGTATAGTGCTCTGTACTTAATAAGCGCTCAATAACTACCACTGATGGATTGGGAAGCAGCAGAGGGAGAGGTAAAGGAGGAAGAGGAGACCTTTCGGCCGCCAGCCTCTTCCCACTGTTGTTGTGTGCTCTCCCCAGCGCTTAGTACAGTGCTGTGCACATATTAGGCGCTCAATAACTACCACTGATGGATTGAGGAGTAGCAGAGGGAGAGGAAAAGGAGGAAGAGGAGACCTCCCGCCCTCCAGCCTCTCCCCACTGCTGTAGTGTGCTCTCCCCAGCGCTCAGTACAGTGCTCTGTACATAGTAGCCGCCCAATATCTATTGCTGATGGATTGAGGAGCAGCCGAGGGAGAGGAAAAGGAGGAAGAGGAGACCTCCCGCCCTCCAGCCTCTCCCCACTGTTGTATTCTGCTCTCCCCAGCGCTCAGCACAGTGCTGTGCACATAGTAAGCGCTCAATAACTACCACTGACGGATTGAGGAGCAGCAGAGGGAGAGGAAAAGGAGGAAGAGGAGACCTCCCGCCCTCCAGCCTCTCCCCACTGCTGTAGTGTGCTCTCCCCAGCGCTCAGTACAGCACTCTGTACTTAATAACCGCCCAGTAACTATTGCTGACGGATTGAGGAGCAGCCGAGAGAGAGGAAAAGGAGACCTCCCGCCCTCCAGCCTCCCCCCACTGTTGTATTCTGCTCTCCACAGCGCTCAGCACAGTGCTGTGCACATAGTAAGCGCTCATTAACTACCGCTGATGGATTGAGAAGCAGCAGAGGGGGAGAAAAAGGAGGAAGAGGGGACCTCCCGGCCTCCAGCCTCTCCCCACTGCTGTACTCCGCTCGCCTCAGCGCTCAGTACAGTGCCCTGCACATAGTAAGCGCTCAAAAACTACCACTGATGGATTGAGAAGCAGCAGAGGGGAAGGAAGAGGAGGGGACCTCCTGGCCTCCAGCCTCTCCCTAGCGCTTAGTACAGTGCTCTGCACATAGTAAGCGCTCAGTAACCTCCACTGAAGGATTGGGAAGCAGCAGAGGGAGAGGAGGAGGGGAGGGGAAGGGAAACAGAAGGAAAATTCTCCGCCCGCCTCAGCGCTTAGTCCAGTGCTCTGCACACAGTAAGCGCTCAGTAAATACGGTTGAATGACTGAAAACGATAGGAAGGTTGTAGACGCCTACAGCACTCACGTACCTTTCTTTGGATTTTCGACTGTGAGCCCACTGTTGGGTAGGGACTGTCTGTATATGTTGCCAACTTGGACTTCCCAAGCGCTTAGTACAGTGCGCTGCACACAGTAAGCGCTCAATAAGTACAATTGATTGATTGCTTTTATGTTACCTATTCATTTTCACGTCCGACTCCCCCCGTAGACGGTCAGCTCATTGTGGGCAGGGAGCCTGTCTGCTAATTCTCTTGGACTGGACTCTCCCAGGCTCTTGGTAGAGCGCTCAGCACAGTGTAAGCGCTCAATAAACACGACTGAGGCATTGGGGATTGAGACCGGGAGCCCCGCGTGGGACCGGGACTGTGTCCAACCCGATTTGCTTGTAGCCACCCCAGCGCTTAGGACAGGGCCTGGCACGTAGTAAGTGCGTAACAAATACCGTAATGATTCAATCAATCAATCAATCAATCGTATTTATTGAGCGCTTACTATGTGCAGAGCACTGTACTAAGCGCTTGGGAAGTACAAATTGGCAACATATAGAGACAGTCCCTACCCAACATTGGGCTCACAGTCTGAAAGGGGGAGACAGAGAACAAAACCAAACATACTAACAAAATAAAATAAATAGAATAGATAGGTACAAGTAAAATAGAGTAATAAATATGTACAAACATATACACATATATACAATATTCAATATTCCTATTGAAGAAGGCATTATCATTATTGAGAAGCAGCGTGGCTCGGTGGAAAGAGCCCGGGCTTTGGAGTCAGAGGTCGTGGGTTCAAATCCTGGCTCCGTCGCACGTCTGCTGTGTGACTTTGGGGAAGTCACTTCACTTCTCTGAGCCTCAGTTCCCTCAGCTGGAAAATGGGGATGAAGACTGTGAGCCCCCCGTGGGACAACCTGATTGCCTTGTCACCTCCCCAGAACAGTGCTTTGCATTCGTTCATTCATTCAATCCGTATTTATTGAGCGCTTACTGTGTGCAGAGCACTGTACTAAGCGCTTGGGAAGTCCAAGTTGGCAACATAGACGGCCCCTACCCAACAGTGGGCTCACAGTCTAAAAGGGGGAGACAGAGAACAAAACATAATAATAATAATGTTGGCATTTGTTAAGCTCTTACTATGTGCAAAGCACTGTGCTAAGTGCTGGGGTAGATACAAGGTAATCAGGTTGTCCCACGTGGGGCTCACAGTCTTCATCCCCATTTTCCAGATGAGGCCACTGAGGCCCAGTGAAGTGAAGTGAGGCCCAGTTTGCCAGCTTGTACTTCCCAAGCGCTTAATACAGTGATCTACACACAGTAAGCGCTCAATAAATATGATTGATTGGTTGATTGATTCATTGAAGTGACTTGCCCAAAGTCACCCAGCTGACAAGTGGCGGAGCCAGGATTAGAACCCACGACCTCTGACTCCAAAGCCCGGGCTCTTTCCACTGAGCCGCGCTGCTTCCCAACGTATTAACAAAACAAAATAAATAGAATAAACATGTACAAATAAAATAAATGGAGTAATAAATACGTACAAACATATATACATATATAATAATAATAATGATGGTATTTGTTAAGCGCATACTATGTACAGAGCACTGCTCTAAGCATTCATTCATTCATTCAGTCGTATTTATTGAGCGCTTACTGTGTGCAGAGTACTGGACTAAGCGCTTGGGAAGTACAAGTCGGCAACATACAGAGACGGTCCCTACCCAACAACGGGCTCACAGTCTAGAAGGGGGAGACAGACAACAAAACGTATTAACAAAATAAAATAAATAGAATAAATACGTACAAGTAAAATAGAGTAATAAATCTGTACAAACATATATACAGGTGCGGTGGGGAGGGGAAGGAGGTAAGGAGGGGGAGGCCTCTTCTCCCACTCCCTTCAGTGGGGAATAAAATAAATCGAGTAATAAATACGGACAAACATATAGACATATGTAATAATAATAATGATGGTATTTGTTAAGCGCTTACTATGTGCAAAGCACTGTTCTAAGCGCCGGGGGGATGCAAGGTGATCAAGTTGTCCCACGGGGGGCTCACAGTCTTAATATATACAGGTACTGTGCACATAGTAAGCGCTTACTAAATGCCATCATTATGATTATTATTATTATTATTATTATTATTATTATTAGAAAGGGAGGGAGTTGGGTTGTCTGGAATTCCGGGGGGCAGAAGGAAGTTTGGCGTTGGGATGCAGGGATCCCGCCCTTTCCCGGAGTCAGCGTACACACCCTCCTGTCACCCCACCTAACCGCTTCTCTTGGACTCCCGCCCCGCCCTGGGTGTCACCTCCCTTTCATAATCATCATCATCATCATCAATCGTATTTATTGAGCGCTTACTGTGTGCAGAGCACTGTACTAAGCGCTTGGGAAGTCCAAATTGGCAACATCTCGAGACAGTCCCTACCCAACAGTGGGCCCACAGTCTAAAAGGGGGAGACAAAACCAAACATGATGGCATTTATTAAGCGCTTACTATGTGCAAAGCACTGTTCTAAGCGCCAGTACCCCAGTTACCAGAAGCAGCAAGCAGTGGCTTTCCTACCACTTCCTGCGGGCCGAGCACTGTACTAAGCGCTTGGGGAGAGTGCAGTCTCCCTCTAGACCGTACGTGCCTTGAGATCAGTGCCAACACTGCTGTAACTCTCCCAAGCGTTTTGTAAGTCCATATTCTGCACAAGGTAAGCGCTCAGTAAATACCACTGACCGATCAACTCCTTGTGGGGAGGGAATGTCTATCAGCCCTATCAATCAGTCGTATTTATTGAGCGCTTACTGGGTGCAGAGCACTGTACCAAGCGCTTGGGAAGCCCAAGTTGGCAACATATATTGCATATATCCCAAGCGTTATCAATCAGTCGTATTTATTGAGCGCTTACTGGGTGCAGAGCACTGTACTAAGCGCTTGGGAAGCCCAAGTTGGCAACACATATTGCATATATCCCAAGCGTTTTGTAAGTCCGTGTTCTGCACAAGGTAAGCGCTCAGTAAATACCACTGACCGATAAACTCCTTGTGGGGGGGGAATGTCTATCAGCCCTATCAATCAGTCGTATTTATTGAGCGCTTACTGGGTGCAGAGCACTGTACTAAGCGCTTGGGAAGCCCAAGTTGGCAACATATATTGCATATATCCCAAGCGTTATCAATCAGTCGTATTTATTGAGCGCTTACTGGGTGCAGAGCACTGTACTAAGCGCTTGGGAAGCCCAAGTTGGCAACATATATTGCATCTGTCCCAAGCGTTTTGTAAGTCCATGTTCTGCACAAGGTAAGCGCTCAGTAAATACCACTGACCGATCAACTCCTTGTGGGGAGGGAATGTCTATCAGCCCTATCAATCAGTCGTATTTATTGAGCGCTTTCTGGGTGCAGAGCACTGTACTAAGCGCTTGGGAAGCCCAAGTTGGCAACATATATTGCATCTATCCCAAGCGTTTTGTAAGTCCGTGTTCTGCACAAGGTAAGCGCTCAGTAAATACCACTGACCGATCAACTCCTTGTGGGGAGGGAATGTCTATCAGCCCTATCAATCAGTCGTATTTATTGAGCGCTTACTGGGTGCAGAGCACTGTACTAAGTGCTTGGGAAGCCCAAGTTGGCAACATATATTGCATATATCCCAAGCGTTATCAATCAGTCGTATTTATTGAGCACTTACTGGGTGCAGAGCACTGTACTAAGCGCTTGGGAAGCCCAAGTTGGCAACATATATTGCATCGTCGTCTCCCAGGCGGTCAGTACAGTGCCCAGCACACAGTAAGCGCTCAGTAAATACGATGGATCGACGACGGCTTGACAAGCTCCGTATGGTCTGAGAACCTTCCCACCAACTCTTGGATTTTTCTGTCACCAGCACTTAGTACAGTGCTTTGCACCCTGTGAGCGCTCAATAAACCCCATTGATTTTTGGATACGATATACTAGGGAGGGTATACCTTTAAATTACATATTATCAATTGCTTATTTATAATAATAATAATGATGGCATTTATTAAGCACACAGTAAGCGCTCAGTAAGTACAATGGATCGGTGACGGCTTGACAAGCTCCTTATGGTCTGAGAACCTTCCCGCCAACTCTGTTGAATTTTTCTCTCCCCAGCACTTAGTACAGTGCTTTGCACCCTGTGAGCGCTCAATAAACCCCATTGATTTTGGATACGATATACTAGGGAGGGTATACCTTTAAATTACATATTATCAATAGCTTATTTATAATAATAATAATAATAATAATGATGGCATTTATTAAACACACAGTAAGCGCTCAGTAAATACGATGGATCGACGACGGCTTGACAAGCTCCGTATGGTCTGAGAACCTTCCCACCAACTCTGTTGGATTTTTCTGTCACCAGCACTTAGTACAGTGCTTTGCACCCTGTGAGCGCTCAATAAACCCCATTGATTTTGGATACGATATACTAGGGAGGGTATACCTTTAAATTACATATTATCAGTAGCTTATTTATAATAATAATAATAATAATGATGGCATTAATTAAGCACACAGTAAGCGCTCAGTAAATACGATAGATCGACGACGGCTTGACAAGCTCCGTATGGTCTGAGAACCTTCCCGCCAACTCTTTCGGATTTTTCTCTCACCAGCACTTAGTACAGTGCTTTGCACCCTGTGGGCGCTCAATAAACCCCATTGATTTTGGATACAATACACTAGGGAGGGTATACCTTTAAATTACGTATTATCAGTAGCTTATTTATAATAATAGTAATAATGATGGCATTTATTAAGTACACAGTAAGTGCTCAGTAAATATGATGGATCGATGACGGCTTGACAAGCTGCGTATGGTCTGAGAACCTTCCCGCCAACTCTTTTGGATTCTTCTCTCCCCAGCACTTAGTACAGTGCTTTGCACCCTGTGAGCGCTCAATAAACCCCATTGATTTTGGATACAATACACTAGGGAGGGTATACCTTTAAATTACATATTATCAATAGCTTATTTATAGTAATAATAATAATAATGATGGCATTTATTAAGCTCACAGTAAGCGCTCAGTATACGATGGATCGACGACGGCTTGACAAGCTCCGTATGGTCTGAGAACCTTCCCACCAACTCTTTTGGATTTTTCTCTCACCAGCACTTAGTACAGTGCTTTGCACCCTGTGAGCGCTCAATAAACCCCATTGATTTTGGATACAATACACTAGGGAGGGTATACCTTTAAATTACGTATTATCAGTAGCTTATTTATAATAATAATAGTAATAATGATGGCATTTATTAAGTACACAGTAAGTGCTCAGTAAATATGATGGATCGATGACGGCTTGACAAGCTGCGTATGGTCTGAGAACCTTCCCGCCAACTCTTTTGGATTTTTCTGTCACCAGCACTTAGTACAGTGCTTTGCACCCTGTGAGCGCTCAATAAATCCCATTGATTTTTGATATGATATACTAGGGAGGGTATACATTTAAATTGCGTATTATCAATAGCTTATTTATAATAATAATAATAATAATGATGGCATTTATTAAGCGCTTACTATGTGCAAAGCAATGTTCTAAGTGCTGGGGAGGTAACAATTCTTCATTCAGTCAATTGTATTTATTGAGCGCTTACTGTGTGCAGAGCACTGTACTAAGCGCTTGGGAAGTCCAAGTTGGCAACATCTAGAGACGGTCCCTACCCAACAGCGGGCTCACAGTCTAGAAGGGGGAGACAAAACAAAACATATTAACAAATTAAAATAAATAGAATAGTAAAGGTGATCAGGTTGTCCCTCGTGGGGCTCACAGTCTTCATCCCCATTTTCCAGATGAGGGAACTGAGGCCCAGAGAAGTGAAGCGACTTGCCCAAAGTCACACAGCTGACAAGTGGCGGAGCCGGGATTTGAACCCACGACCTCTGACTCCAAATAATAATAATAATAGCATTTAGTAAGCGCTTACTATGTGCAAAGCACTGTTCTAAGCGCTGGGGAGGTTACAAAGTGATCAGGTCCCACGTGGGGCTCACAGTCTTCATCCCCATTTTAGAGATGAGGCAACTGAAGCGCAGAGAAGTGAAGTGACTTGCCCAAAGTCACACGGCTAACAATTGGCGGAGCCGGGATTTGAACCCATGACCTCTGACTTGTCGTGGGTAGGGAGCGTGTCTGCTTATTGTTGTAGCGTACTCTCAATCGATCAGTCGTATTTATTGAGCGCTTACTGTGTGCAGAGCACTGGACTAAGCGCTTGGGAAGGACAAGTTGGCAGCATAAGGAGACGGTCCCGACCCAACAGTGGGCTTACAGTCTAGAAGCGCTTAGTACGGTGCTGCACGCACAGTAAGCGCCCGATAAATGCGACTGAATGAAGGAGTCCGAGGGGCGGCTCCGTCCGGCCTGGGACACGCGCTGAGCTCCGGGAAGAGCCCGGGCCGTGCCCCTCTCTGATCCCTTCCCCCCCGTCTCCTTGCTTCATTATCAATCGTATTTATTGAGCGCTTACTACGTGCAGAGCACTGTACTAAGCGCTTGCTTCTGTTCCAGGACTCCGCCGCCGGCCGAGGACTGGGATGAGAGGAGGCCGGACATGGGTAAGGAGGCCTTTGAGGCGGGGTGGGCGGGGGGCCTGCGTCTTGGGGCCCCTTGAGGCCCGGGAGTAACTGAAAACGGGAAGCAGCGTGGGCTAGTGGATGGAGCCTGGGCCCGGGAATCAGAAGGACTCCCCGAGGCAGAGGAAGGAGCCTTCCTGTTGTCAATCAATCAATCGTATTTATTGAGCGCTTACTGTGTGCAGAGCACTGGACTAAACGCCTGGGAAGTCCAAGTCGGCAACACATAGAGACGGTCCCTACCCAACAGCGGGCTCACAGTCTAGAAGGGGGAGACATCATCATCATCATTCGTATTTATTGAGCGCTTACTATGTGCAGAGCACTGGACTAAACGCTTAGGAAGTACAAGTTGGCAAGATATAGAGACAGTCTCTACCCAACAGTGGGCTCACAGTCTAAAAGGGGGAGACAGAGAACAAAACCAAACATACTAACAAAATAGAATAGATATGTACAAGTAAAATAAATAAATAAAGAGAGTAATAAATATGTACAAACATATATACAGGTGCTGTGGGGAAGGGAAGGAGGAAGGAGGTAAGATTGATTGATCAATCTATCAATCAATCGTATTTATCGAGCGCTTACTGTGTGCAGAGCACTGGACTAAGCGCTTGGGAAGTACAAGCTGGCAACATGTAGAGACGGTCCCTACCCAACAGCGAGTTCACAGTCTAGAAGGGGGAGACAGAGAACAAAACCAAACATACTAACAAAATAAAATAAATAGAATAGATATGTACAAGTAAAATAAATAAATAAATAAATAGAGTAATAAATATGTACCATCATCATCATCATCGTATTTATTGAGCGCTTACTATGTGCAGAGCACTGGACTAAGCGCTTGGGAAGTACAAATTGGCAACATCTAGAGACAGTCCCTACCCAACAGTGGGCTCACAGTCTAAAAGGGGGAGACAGAGAACAAAACCAAACATACTAACAAAATAAAATAAATAGAATAGATATGTACAAGTAAAATAAATAAATAACTAAATAAATAGAGTAATAAATCTGTACGAACATATATACATACATACAGGTGCTGTGGGGAAGGGAAGGAGGTAAGATGGGGGGGATGGAGAGGGGGACGAGGGGGAGAGGAAGGAAGGGGCTCAGTCTGGAGTAAGCACTTAATAAAGGCCATCATTCATTCATTCATTCATTCATTGAATCGTTTTTACTGAGCGCTTCCTGTGTGCAGAGCACTGGACTAAGCGCTTGGGTTGTCCTCAGAGCCGACCCAGGGGAGGGTGGGGAAGCTTCCAGGAGGGACGCGAACGGCCCCTTCCCTCCCCACCGTTCCCAGCCTCACCCAAGGGGACCCTCCCTCGGAGCCGGGGACCCCCCTTCCGCCGTGCGCGGATGCTGGGGGGATCGGCCCCTCCGCGTCTCTCTCTGCCCGGCCGGGCTCCCGGGGAACGGCGTGCGGAGCGGTGACCGCGGCCCTTCCCTCCAGAGGAGCTCGCCGACACCATGACCATGGAAGCCAAGGAGGTCACCTTGGCAAACCACAGCACCACCTTCAAGAGCTGCCCGGGGCCGCCGGCGGGGTTCCCCGGGGACCGGCCCTCGTGCCGGCCTAACCAGGTTTGAGTGTCTGACACCCCCTGCCCCCCCAAACCCCAGGGCCTGCTAGCCAGGACCTGGCTTTCGCGGCCCAAAGGAGCCAAAAGTTGAAATTCCGCCCCAGGCTGGCGCCCTTTGCCACCCCGAGCCTCGCCGTGCCCTGCCACCCAGATCTGTGGGTCGGGTTGGGGGCCGGCGGTGGGGAGAGGTCCGGCACCACCGCTAGCCATCTCCCCCGAGGTGGCCGGAGAGCTGGGAGGCCGGGGCGGATACGGGATCGAACGTGGGTCTCCGTCCCCCTCGATGCTCCCAGTTTCTCTCGGCCCCGTTTTCCAGAAGAGGAAACTGAGGCCCGGGGAGGCTCAGCGGGGCTCGTCTAAGGGGGTAGAGGGAGGACCCTCCGGGGGCGGGATCCTCCCAGATTTGCCTCCCTCCGACCGGCCGCCCCGGGCGGGCGATCCAGTCAGCCCACCGTGCTCTGTCCGTCTGTCTGTCTCCGTGTCTGTCCGGCCCTCTCCCCCCGGCTCTCCGTTCCGGTTTAGGTTTTCCCCACCAGGCCCGGGAATGTGGATCACTCCTTCCCCTGCTCCGGCCGGAATGCCGCCGCCGCCTACACCGCCAGCTATTACCCAGGTAGAGCCGCCAACCCGCCCGTCTCCCGCCCGTCTCTTCCCCGGCGGGTCCCCTGCCGGAGTCTGCGTCTGCGGGAGCCGGACTGTCACGCTGCGAAAACGGCCACCGGTTCTGCCCCTCAGGTGGCTTCTCACGGTACCCCGGGGGCTGTCTCCAAATCAATCAATCAATCAATCAATCAGTGGTATTTATTGAGCATTTACCACGGGCAGAGCACTACACTAAACGCTTGGGAGAGGACAATATGACAGTTCAATCAGATTATATAACAGTTCAATCATTGAATCACTGATTATATCGGAGTGATATATATATATATATATATAGATAGATAGATAGATAGATAGATATGATATACACATGGCATATATATGATATTTGATATGTATATTATATATACATGATGATGGTGGTATTTGTTAAGCACTTACTATGTGCAAAGCACTGTTCTAAGCGCTGGGGGGGATACAAGGTGATCAGGTTGTCCCACAGGGGGCTCACAGTCTTAATCCCCATTTTCCAGATGAGGTAACTGAGGCCCAGAGAAGTGAAGTGACTTGCCCAGAGTCACACAGCTGACAATTGGCGGAGCCGGGATTTGAACCCATGACCTCTGACTCCAAAGCCCGGGCTCTTTCCACCGAGCCACGCTGCTTCACTACATATACACATATACATATACATACATATACATATATATATAGTTTGTATGTACTTATAGTTACATACCCCTGCACCACCGCTTGTCAGCTGTGTGACTTTGGGCAAGTCACTTAATAATAATAATAATAATGGCATTTATTAAGCGCTTACTATGTGCAAAGCACTGTTCTAAGCGTTGGGGAGGTTACAAGGAGATCAGGTTGTCCCACGGGGGATCACAGTCTTAATCCCCATTTTACAGATGAGGTAACTGAGGCCCAGAAAAGTGAAGTGACTTGCCCGAAGTCACACAGCTGACAATTGGCGGAGCCGGGATTTGAACCCATGACCTCTGACTCCAAAACCCGGGCTCTTCCCACTGAGCCACGCTGCTCCTCCTAACTTCTTCACTTAACTTCTTAACACTTAACTTCTCTGTGCCTCCGTTCCCTCATCTGGAAAATGGGGCTGAAGACTGTGAGCCCCCCGTGGGACAACCTGATCACCTTGTATCCGCCCCCCCAGCGCTTAGAACAGTGCTTTGCACATAGTAAGCGCTTAACAAATGCCCTTATCATTATTATTATATAGTTGCAGTTAAAACTACCCTATAATGTATTATAGGTAATATGTTATTATTATAACATCAATCAATCGTATTTATTGAGCGCTTCCTTTGTGCAGAGCACTGTACTAAGCGCTTGGGAAGTCCAAGTTGGCAACATATAGAGGACAGTCCCTACCCAACAGTGGGCTCACAGTCTGAAAGGGGGAGTAATTATATATACTAAGTAAGGTGTGCTCTGCACACAGTAAGCGCTCAATAAATACGATTGATTATGGTATAGAATATACATTAGGGTATAGCTCAGAGTTATATACAGTTTTGTAAACCCCTCGGCTCTCCCGGGAGCGTTCGGCCTGGACCCCCTCCCCACCGGAGCGTGGCAGGACGAGGGCCAGTGGCAGTTGGGAAAGGCTTCCCGTCCGGGGCGTTTTCCCTCAGGAAGCGCTGTCCGTTGATCCGCCGGTGGCGTCTATAGCGTACTCGCCCTGTGCGGAGCGCTGTACCCAGTGATTGGGAGCACTGTATATATGTATATATGTTTGTACATATTTATTACTCTATTTATCATCATCATCAATCGTATTTATTGAGCGCTTACTATGTGCAGAGCACTGTACTAAGCGCTTGGGAAGTACAAATTGGCAACACATAGAGACACATAGAGACAGTCCCAACCCAACAGTGGGCTCGCAGTCTAAAAATAATAAAAATAAATAAAAATAATAAAATTTATTTATTTTTCTTGTACATATCTATTCTATTTATTTTATTTTGCTAGTATGTTTGGTTTGGTTCTCTGTCTCCCCCTTCTAGACGGTGAGCCCACTGTTGGGTAGGGACCGTCTCTCTACGTTGCCAATTTGTACTTCCCAAGCGCTTAGTCCAGTACTCTGCACATAGTAAGCGCTCAATAAATACGATTGATGATGATGATGATGATGGTACATATTTATTACTCTATTTATTTATTTATTTATTTATTTATTTATTTATTTTACTTGTACATATCTATTCTATTTATTTTATTTTGCTAGTATGTTTGGTTTGGTTCTCTGTCTCCCCCTTTTAGACGGTGAGCCCACTGTTGGGTAGGGACCGTCTCTGTACGTTGCCAATTTGTACTTCCCAAGCGCTTAGTCCAGTGCTCTGCACACAGTAAGCGCTCAATAAATACGATTGATGATGATGATGGTACATATTTATTACTCTATTTATTTATTTATTTATTTATTTTACTTGTACATATCTATTCTATTTATTTTATTTTGCTAGTATGTTTGGTTTTGTTCTGTGTCCCCCTTTTAGACTGCGAGCCCACTGTTGGGTAGGGACTGTCTCTAGATGTTGCCAATTTGGACTTCCCAAGCGCTTAGTCCAGTGCTCTGCACATAGTAAGCGCTCAATAAATACGATTGATGATGATGGGAGAGAGTGGTGAGTCGGGGACGTACAGTCCGGCGGGGGCCGAGCCGGAGGTGGAGGGAAACGGTAGGCCCCCGGGGAGACTTTTTGGCTGCCCCTGACAGTCAGGTAGCCACCCCCTCCCCGCCAGTAGCCCACGGTCTTCCCCATCCCGAGGACCCTCCAGGGGGCGCTCTAACCTCAGCGGGCGATCCGGGATCACCCTGGGATTGGTTGGGAATGAATTTATTCATTCAGTCGTATTTACTGAGCGCTTACTGTGTGCAGAACATCGCCTGGGAAGTCCAAGAGAAGCAGGGGAAAGAGCCCGGGCTTTGGAGTCAGAGCTCCCATCCCGGCTCCCCCAAATGTCAGCTGTGTGACTTTGGGCAAGCCACTTCTCTGGGCCTCAGTGACCTCATCTGTGAAATGGGGATTAATAATAATAATAATAATGGCATTTATTAAGCGCTTACTATGTGCAAAGCACCGTTCTAAGCGCTGGGGAGGTTACAAGGTGATCAGGTTGTCCCACGGGGGGCTCACCGTCTTCATCCCCATTTTACAGATGAGGGAACTGAGGCCCAGAGAAGTGAAGTGACTTGCCCAAAGCCACCCAGCTGACAATTGGCAGAGCCGGGACTCGAACCCATGACCTCTGACTCCAAAGCCCGGGCTCTTTCCACTGAGCCACGCTGCTTCATTAAGACTGTGAGCCCCCCGTGGGACAACCTGATCACCTTGTAACTTCCTTCTAGACTGTGAGCCCACTGTTGGGTAGGGACCGTCTCTATATGTTGCCAACTTGGACTTCCCAAGCGCTTAGTACAGTGCTCTGCACACAGTGATTGCTCAATATATACAATTGATTGATTCCCCAGCGCTTAGAACAGTGCTGTGCACATAGAAAGCACTTAATAAATGCCGTTATTATTATTATTATTATTTAGAGACGGTCCCTACCCGACAACGGGCTCACAGTCTAGAAGGGGGAGACAGACAACCAAACGAAACATGTGGACAGGGGGCAAGTCATCGGGATAAATAGAAATAAAGCTCGATGCACCTCATTAACAAAATAAATAGAATAGTAAATATGTACAAGGAAAATAGAGTAATAAATCTGTACAAACATATAGACAGGTGCTGTGGGGAGGGGATGACAGGAAAGGAGCCCACCCTCAGCCCCACCCCGCTCACGTCTGTATCTGCAATTTATCCATTGATAGAAAAGTCGGCTCCTAGATAGGAAGCTCCTTGCGGGCAGGGATCGGATCGGCCAGCTCTGTAGTAGTGTCCTCTCCCGAGCGCTCCGTCCCGTCCTCTGCACACGCGGTCAGCGCTCAGTAAATGCCGTGGATTGATTCGCTCACGGCAGAGGTGGTCTTGCCGTTAGGAGTCACGGGCCAGAGCCCCCAGCGTGGTCGAGGGGACAAAGTAAGCGCTCAATAAATGGGACCGTCTCTAGATGTTGCCAACTTGGACTTCCCAAGCGCTTAGTACAGTGCTCTGCACACAGTAAGCGCTCAATAAATACGATTGAATGAATAAATACGATTGAATGAATGAATGAGAAGGGGAATGGCGGCCCCGACAGGGAGGGGACTCCGCGTCCCAGTGGGGTCACTTCTGGCCGTTCAGGGATGAACTTCCTGAGGGCATGGGAATTCCCTGGAATGGATTCTGGGAGGGATAATCCTAAACTGTGGTAAGCACTGGGCTGGATCAGACCCACTCTCACTCGGGGCTCCGATCCAAGAGGGTGAGAGGAAGCGGGTATCTTATCCCCGTTTTACAGATGAAGAGACCGAGGCCCAGAGGGGTTCCGTCACCAACCTGGAATCGGATCCCAGGCTTCGTGGCTTTCGGGCCCTTTCATTCATTCATTCAGTTGTATTTATGGAGCGCTTACTGTGTGCAGAGCACTGTGCTGAGCGCTTGGGAAGTCCAAGTCGGCAACATGTAGAGGCGGTCCCTACCCAACAGCGGGCTCACGGTCTAGAAGGGGGAACGCTTGTGCTCTTTCTCTCTCTCATTTGGTATTTGTTAGGTGTTTGCTATGTGCCAGGCACTGTACTAAGCGCTGGGTCGATTCAAGGTAATCATCATCATCATCATCAATCGTATTTATTGAGCGCTTACTGTGTGCCGAGCACTGTACTAAGCACTTGGGAAGTACAAATTGGCAACTTATAGAGACAGTCCCTACCCAACAGTGGGCTCGCAGTCTAAAAGGGGGAGACAAAACCAAACATACTAACAAAATAAAATAAATAGAATAGATATGTACAAGTAAAATAAATAAATAGAGTAATAAATATGTACAAACATATAGACATATATACAGGTATATATACATAATCGGGTTGGATACGGTCCCTATCCCACATGGAGCGCACAGTCTTACTCCCCATTTTATAGATAATAATAATAATAATGGCATTTATTAAGCACTTACTACGTGCAAAACACTGTTCTAAGCGCTGGGGAGGTTACAAGGTGATCAGGTTGTCCCACGGGAGGCTCAAAATCTGCCTGCACGGGCAGATTCCCCCTTTTAGACTGTGAGCCCACTGTTGGGCAGGGACTGTCCCTATATGTTGCCAACTTGGACTTCCCAAGTGCTTAGTACAGTGCCCTGCACACAGTAAGCGCTCAATAAGTACGATTGATTGATTGATGGATGGATGAATGGTGGGCAGAGCCTGTCCCCAGCCTGGCAAATATGACCTGGAAGTTCCGAGTGAAGCGCCGAAAGCGGTCGTGTGGCTATCCAAGGGTCAGAAGCGGAGCCCAAGCCAACCCCTCGTGGAGTTGCGTTCTAATCCCTGCCGCCTGCCTGCCGTGTGAACTTGGGCGAGTCGCTTCGCTTCCCTGGGCCTCGGTTGCCTCATCCGTGAAACGGGGGTTAGGAGTGGGAGCCCTGTGGGAGACGGAGGCTGCGCTCGACGTGATTAGCGCAGCGCTTAACGCGGTGTCCGGTACGCACTTAAAAATCTCCAGTGGCTACCAATCAATCTGCGCATCAGGCAGAAACTCCTCACCCTGGGCTTCCAGGCTGTCCATCCATCCCCTCGCCCCCTGCTACCTCACCTCCCTCCTCTCCTTCTCCAGCCCAGCCCGCGTCCTCCGCTCCTCCGCCGCTAACCTCCTCACCGTACCTTGGTCTCGCCTGTCCCGCCATCGACCCCCAGCCCACGTCATCCCCCGGGCCCGGAATGGCCTCCCTCTGCCCACCCGCCAAGCTAGCTCTCTTCCTCCCTTCAAGGCCCTGCTGAGAGCTCACCTCCTCCAGGAGGCCTTCCCACACTGAACCCCTTCCTTCCTCTCCCCCTCGTCCCCCTCTCCATCCCCCCCATCTTACCTCCTTCCCTTCCCCACAGCACCTGTATATATGTATATATGTTTGTACTTATTTATTACTCTATTTATTTTACTTGCACATATCTATTCTATTTATTTACTTTGGTTAGTATTTTGTTAGTATGTTTGGTTTTGTTCTCTTTCTCCCCCTTTTAGACTGTGAGCCCACTGTTGGGTAGGGACTGTCTCTAGATGTTGCCAATTTGTACTTCCCAAGTGCTTAGTACAGTGCTCTGCACATAGTAAGCGCTCAATAAATACGATTGATGATAATGATCGGAAAAAAGGGGTGGGCTGAGTTCCCTGCCGAGCCGGGGGGTACCCGGCCCCGGCCAAGCGGCCACCCTGCGGCCTCCGTTCTCCCACCCCACGGGTCCGGTGGGGCCCCGAGACAGATAGAGAAGCAGCGTGGCTCAGTGGAAAGGGTCTCTCTCAGCCCACGAGCCAGTGAGAGGGGTGTCGGGGCTAGTGAGAAGCAGCATGGTATAGTGGAGAAGCAGCGTGGCTCAGTGGAAAGAGCCCGGGCTCTGGAGTCCGAGGTCCTGGGTTCAAATCCCGGCTCTTCCAACTGTCAGCTGTGTGACTTTGGGCCAGTCACTTCACTTCTCTGGGCCTTAGTTACCGCATCTATAAAATGGGGATTAAGACTGAGCCCCCCCCCAGCGTGGCTCAGTGGAAAGAGCCCGGGCTTTGGAGTCAGAGGACATGGGTTCAA
Organism: Tachyglossus aculeatus; assembly: GCF_015852505.1. Lineage (NCBI taxonomy): Eukaryota > Metazoa > Chordata > Mammalia > Monotremata > Tachyglossidae > Tachyglossus > Tachyglossus aculeatus. Next base: position 54,271,380 of record NC_052075.1, on the reverse strand, counting down.
ATCCCGGCTCCGTCAGTTGTCAGCTGTGTGACTTTGGGCAAGTCACTTAACTTCTCTGTGCCTCAGTTACCTCATCTGTAAAATGGGAATGAAGACTGTGAACCCCGCGTGGGACAGCCTAATCAATCAATCAATCAATCGTATTTATTGAGCGCTTACTATGTGCAGAGCACTGTACTAAGCGCTTGGGAAGTACAAATTGGCATCACATAGAGACAGTCCCTACCCAACAGTGGGCTCACAGTCTAAAAGCCTAATCACCGTGTAACCCCCCCAGCGCTTAGAACAGTGCTTTGCACATAGTAAGCGCTTAATAAATGCCATCATTATTCCCCTTTTAGACTGTGAGCCCACTGTTGGGTAGGGACTGTCTCTATATGTTGCCAACTTGTACTTCCCAAGCGCTTAGTACAGTGCTCTGCACACAGTAAGCGCTCAATAAATACAGTTGATGATGATGATGACAACAACCTGATCACCTTGTAACCTCCCCACTTCGGGCCACTTCGGGGTCACTTGGGGCCATTCAGGGAGGAACTTACTGAGGGCATGGGAGTTCCCGGGGATGGGCTCTGGGAGAGATAATCATAAATCAATCAATCAGTCGTATTTATTGAGCGCTTACTGTGTGCAGAGTACTGTACTAAGCGCTTGGGAAGTACAAGTTGGCAACATATAGAGACAGTCCCTACCCAACAGCGGGCTCACAGTCTAAAAGGGGGAGATGGAGAACAAAACCAAACATGCTAACAAAATAAAATAAATAGACTAGATATGTACAAGTATAGAGACAGTCCCTACCCAACAGTGGGCTCACAGTCTAAAAGGGGGAGATGGAGAACAAAACCAAACATGCTAACAAAATAAAATAAATAGACTAGATACGTACAAGTATAGAGACAGTCCCTAACCAACAGTGGGCTCACAGTCTAAAAGGGGGAGACGGAGAACAAAACCAAACGTGCTAACAAAATAAAATAAATAGACTAGATATGTACAAGTATAGAGACAGTCCCTACCCAACAGTGGGCTCACAGTCTAAAAGGGGGAGACAGAGAACAAAACCAAACATGCTAACAAAATAAAATAGACTAGATATGTACAAGTATAGACACAGTCCCTACCCAACAGTGGGCTCACAGTCTAAAAGGGGGAGACAGAAAACAAAACCAAACATGCTAACAAAATAAAATAAATAGACTAGATACGTACAAGTATAGAGACAGTCCCTACCCAACAGTGGGCTCACAGTCTAAAAGGGGGAGACAGAGAACAAAACCAAACATGCTAACAAAATAAAATAAATAGACTAGATATGTGCAAGTAAAATAAATAAATAAACTGTGCTAAGCACTGGGCTGGATCAGACCCACTCCCACTCAGGGCTGCGATCCAAGAGGGTGAGAGAGCGGTGACAACCTGATCACCTTGGAACCTCCCCAGCGCTTAGAACAGTGTTTTGCACGTAGTAAGTGCTTAACAAATGCCATTATTATTATCATCTATAAAATGGGGAGTAAGACTGTGCTTTGCGCATAGTAAGTGCGTAATAAATACCATCGTTATTATCCCGGACCCCTTCTCTTCCAGACCGCCCGCCCGCAGAGAGTTTCCGGGGGTCCGGGGAGGCCGGGACGTTTGGACAGAGCGCCAACGGCCAGGGGAGAAGCTCCGTCCCCGCCTCGGGCTCGCAGAAACCGAGGACCAGCCGCAGCCTCTACCTCGAGGCCCGCAAGCCCCCCAGGTGGGGTGTGTACGTTGGGGGTGTCGGGCGGGAAGCATCCAAGGTCCACTTCCCGGCCGGTCCGTCTCCCGTTTCCCTCTCATCAAGGGTGAAAGGGGCCCGGGCGGGGCGCGATGGCCGACCCCTCCCGCCCTCCGGCCGGCCTCCCGACCCACCGCCCCCGACCCCTCTCCCCAGCGGGACGTCCAACGCGTTCGGAGGGAAGGCGAACCACCACCCGCTCGTGTCCGCCTACGAGAAGACCTTCCCCATCAAGCCCGTCCCGAGCCCGTCCTGGTCCGGCTCCTGCCGCCGCGCCCTGCTCAGCCCCAAGAAGACGCAGAAGCGCTTCATCAGCACGGCCGAAGAGGTCAGCCGGGGCCGGGGACCCTCGGGCGTCCGCTCCCCGACCCGAGCCCTCCGTGGGTCAGGCGGCCGTCCTCATCGCGCACTTGGGAGAGGACAGCAGAACCGTCAACATCATCAGCAATCGTATTTATTGAGCGCTTACTGAGTGCAGAGCACTGGACTAAGCGCTTGGGAAGTACAAATTGGCAACATATAGAGACGGGCCCTACCCAACAGTGGGCTCACAGCCTAAAAGGGGCTAACGGCAGGCTGTTCTAACAGCCGCGTTGCCTGCCGACGACGGGCTGGCGGTCCAGTCGGGGAGACAGATGTAAATAGAAATAGATCAATGAGGGATATGGATGTAAGTGCCGTGGGGCCGAGGGAGGGGCGGATAAAGGGAACGAGTCAGGGTGATGCAGGAGAAAGCGGGAGAAGAGGAAAGGAGAGCCCTCCTTTAGTCAGGGAAGGCCTCTCGGAGGAGATGGGCCTTCAGTAAGGCTTTGAGGCAGGAGGGAGTCGTCGGCTCCGGTCTCTTAATCATCATCATCATCATCATCAATCGTGTTTATTGAGCGCTTACTATGTGCAGAGCACTGGACTAAGCGCTTGGGAAGTACAGATTGGCAACAGAGACAGTCCCGACCCAACAGTGGGCTCACAGTCTAAAAGGGGGAGAAATAATAATAATGGTATTTGTTAAGCGCTTACTATGTGCAAAGCACTGTTCTAAGCACTGGGGAGATACAGGGTGATCAGGTTGTCCCACGGGGGGCTCACAATCTTAATCCCCATTTTACACATGAGGGAACTGAAGCCCAGAGAAGTGAAGTGACTTGCCCAAAGTCACCCAGCCGACAAGTGGCAGAGCCGGGATTTGAACCCATGACCTCTGACTCCAAAACCCGGGCTCTTTCCACTGGGCCACGCTGCTTCTCTACTGCTTTTCTCTTCTCCCGTGCCGGGCCCCGGCCCGGAGAGCCCCCGAGGCCCCCGTAGCCATGCCGTCCGGAGGGACAGGCTGGCACCACGAGGCGGCCGGCCGCCTCAGTGCTTTAATACTAATAATTTTGATATTTACTAAGCGCTTACTACTATACTTCTGTACTTACTATAGAGAAGCAGCATGGCTCAGTGGAAAGAGCCCGGGCTTTGGAGTCAGAGGTCATGGGTTCAAATCCCAGCTCCGCCAGTTGTCAGCTGGGTGACTGTGAGCAAGTCACTTCACGTCCCTGGGCCTCAGTTATGTCGTCTGTAAAAATGGAACTTAAGACTGTGAGCCCGCCGTGGGACAACCTGATCACCTTGTAATAATAATAATAATGATGATGATGGCATTTACTAAGCACTTACTATGTGCAAAGCACTGTTTTAAGCACTGGGGAGGTTACAGGGTGATCAGGTTGTCCCACGGGGGGCTCACAGTCTTAATCCCCCTTTTTCAGATGAGGTAACAGAGGCACAGAGAAGTGAAGTGACTTGCTTAAAGTCACACAGCTGATAATTGGCGGAGCTGGGATTTGACCCATGATCTCTGACTCCAAAGTCCAAGCTCTTTCCACTGTAACCTCCCCAGTGCTTAGAACCGGACTTTGCACATAGTAAGCGCTTAACAAATACCATTATTATTATTATTATTATTGTTATTGTTATTGTTATTATTATTGTTATTATTATTATTATTCACCAGGCACTGTAATAAGTGCTGGAGTGAATCCAGGCAAATCGGATAGGATACAGTCCCCGTCCCACATGGGACTCGCGGTCTCAATCCCCATTTTTTTACAGTTTTTTCCGAGGCCCCTTGCTTCCTGTATCATCCCGCCTCTGCCAGTTGTCAGCTGTGTGACTTTGGGCAAGTCCCTTAACTTCTCTGGGCCTCGGTTACCTCATCTGTAAGATGGGGATTAAGACTGTGAGCCCCAAGTGGGACAACCTGATCACCTCGTATCCTCCCCAGCGCTTAGAACAGTGCTTTGCGCATAGTAAGCGCTTAACAAATGCCGTCATCATTATTATTATTATTATTAACTGCCCCTGGTCCCCTACTCTCATAATTGTTTCCTGCCTCTGCAGGGGCTTCCCTCGCTCCTCGCGGGGTCTGTCCCGAGCCCGCCTCCTCCGGGCGGCCCTCCCCGCAACTCTCCCCTCCGAGGGCGCCCAGGCCAGAAAGTTTCAGGGTGAAGAGAAGGCGGCAGAGGATTTAGGGGGGATCCGGGTCCGGCATTTCTAGATCGCTCGGTCTTCTAATCCCAGCTCTGCCGCTTTTCCTCCGCGTGGCCCAGGGCAAGCCGCTTCACTTCTTCGGACCTCAGTCGCTCCATCTGTAAAACGGGGATGAAGAGGGACCGCGTCCGACCTGATTAGCTCGCGCCTAGTACGGTCCCTGGCACAGAGTTTAGAAATACCGTGAACTGTAAACGAACGGAGAGGGGACCCCCTGGACCGAGAGGCCAACGGGGAGGTGCGGCCGCACATGTGTCTCCCCCAGCCACCCCTCCCCTTCCCGGGAGCCTCCTCGCCTTTCCCAGCCCAGGCCTCGGGAGCGGGCGGGGGCCGCTCTTGGGGAACACTGGCCTTACTGTGTGCTTCTCGGGCCGGGGCTCAGTTTTTTCTGTTGGCCTTCTCCCCCCGCAGACGGTCCGCGAAGAGGAAAGAGAAGTTTACAGACAGCTGCTGCAGATGGTCACTGGAAAACAGTTCTCCACCTCCAAGCCCCCCACGCAATTCCCCCTCCACCTGTGAGTCCCAGACAGCCCCCCAGCCCCCGCCGCCCCGGCCCGCCGGGCCCCTTCCGACCCCGAACGTCCGCTTTTCTCGCGTCGCCAGGTCCCGCTGCCTCAGCTCCAGCACGAGCGTGTTCAGAGAGCCGCCGGCCAAGAGCGCGGACCCGGGCCCGGCCCCGCCCCGCGTCGGGCCCGACCCCCGGCCGAACCGGCCCGCCGACGCTGGGTCGCCGCCCCCGCTCGGCGTCCCGTACCCGGCCTCGTCCTACCCCCCAGCCGCCTTCGAACCCAAGGATTCTGGGAGCTGCCCCCATCCCCCCCACCGCCCCGCCCCGGCCCGGCCCAACCACGTGCCGGCGTTAAACGCGCAGTCCGAAGGTAAAAGGAGCCGGGGCGGATGAGGTGGCTCTGGGGGTGCCCGGAGAGTCGGGTGGCCCCGGCTTCCGAATCCCAAAGCCCGCCCGCTCCCACCCGCAGGTGGCATTTCCAGCCCGCCGGGTGGGCAGTGGCTACCACCTGTCTTGGAGCAGGAGGCCCCGGGGTCCCGGGCTCCCTCCGTACTCCGTGCAAGTTCTGTTTTAGGTCTGGGGGGGCGGAGGGCGGGGAGAGGAGGGCCACCCCGGCCCGTCCGGCTGACCGGGCACAGGTGGGGAACGGGAGATGTTTTCTCGCGGCACCCGGCCCGTGGCGAAGGTGTGGTCCCTGGAAATGGGTGCAGAGAAAGCTAAATCGAGGCTCCGGTGATGGATGCTTAGACGGGGCCCCTTCCTCTTTGGGTCCGCTGGCCAGGCCTGGCTGCCTTCTTGATGTGCCACATCTCCCTCACTGCCCCCTTTCCCAAGGTTGGCAGCCGTGCCGGCAGGCCCCCGACTGTGCCCGAAAAGGGAGCGGGGCCGGGGGTGGGAGGAGACACCCCGGTATGACCTCCTTTGTCAGTAGCAGCCGGACCCCCGGCCCGGGCCCTACCCCCCGGAAGTTCGCAGGGCAGTGGGCAGGCCGCAGGGCAGAGGCCTCGTCCGGGGCAAGGGGAGCCAGGCCCATCCACCAGCCCATCCCGGGGACGCTGCGCTGGGCTCTCGGGCGGAGCCGCGTGCCGGCCGCTGACGAGGTGGTTTTCCTCGGCCAGGGTCCGACTCGGTCATCGTGCTCCAGGTGAAGGATCCGAAAACACCCACTTCCAGGTAAGGCCCGGCTCAACTGGCAGGTGGAAGAAATGAATCTCTGGGTCCGGACTCAAGCCGGGCGGGCCCCGACCCCCAGCCGGGGCTCACCGGGCACGACGGACGGGGAAGGCAGGGGAGACCTGTAGCGGGTGCTTGGTGGAGAGCGAGAGGCCTGTGCGGGCCGGCGTCCGGATTGACCGCAGCAGCCCCGCACGGCCAGCCTCCCCATCCTCCCTCCCTCCAGCCCTGTCCTTGTGGTTCAGGGTGTCATGGAGGTCTGGGCCTGAGGGCTTGGAAAGGCCGGCTGGAGAGTAGGGAGAGTAGGGACCAGGCCAGTGGGATGGGCGGATGAGGTGAGGGAACATGCTTATCACTGTCGTGGCTCCGGGGGGGCAGCCCCTCCCTCCGCGAGCCGGGCTGGTAATGCCATCCGGGGTGGAAGCCTAGCCCCGGTTCGGGGCACGGGGCACTGCTCTAGCCCCGCCGTCTGCTGCCTTCCGCCCCCGGCCTGGGGTCGGCCCCCGAAGGTGGGCGCTGACCCGGATGGGCAAGGAGCCCCGGCCGGACACCAGCCCGGGCTTCTGTTTAGCCGGCGCCCAGGCTCCTTATTCCCGTCCCCCGACTTTGCCGGGCGACGCTGGGGCCTTCCGGGGCCGAGGTCCCCAGACCCGGGCTCTCCGGGTGGGCCGCGGCTCCCAGTGCCGCCCACCCATCACCCAGGGCCGTCCGCTCCTCTGAGGCGCCGGCGCCCGGGGTCTCTGGGCCGGTTTCGGGGGGCGGGTGCAGGGAGGAGGGGGGCGGCGGTCCCGCCGCCGGCTTCTCATCCGTCCCACTTTTCCTCCTCAGCCTCCCCTTCTTCCAGGCCGAGCTATGGATCAAAGAACTGTAAGTCGCTCCCCCCTGCTCAGTCCGGACCGGGCCCGTCCCGCCAGCCGGCGGCTGGCTTGTTTTCCCAGTCGCGTCCGGGAGGCGAGCCAGACCCCCCGCCTTCCCCGACCGCCCCCGGGCACCGCCAGAACGGCCTGGCGGCCAAAACCCTCCATCCCGTTCAGACGCGGAACGGAGCTGGAAGCCGGGCCGGGTGAAAGACATCAGGCGATTATTTTAGGCCCGCTGCCTGATTTGTTTTTTCGGGCGGGGGGGGAATTCCAGGCTCATAGGTTGGCGTCTCGAGACTTAGGGGAAAGCCGGGAATGGTGGGGGGTCTGGGGAGGAAAGAGAAAACGAACAAATGAGGGAATCTTAGGCCAGAGCCCAGGGGCCTCCATTCAAGATAGGGACCCAGCTAGTCAATCATTCATTCATTCAATTGTATTTATTGAGCGCTTACTGTGTGCAGAGCACCGTACTAAGTGCTTGGGAAGTACAAGTTGGCAACATATAGAGACAGTCCCTACCCACCAACAGGCCCACAGGCTAGAAGGGGGAGTCGGACAACAAAACAAAACATGTGGACAGGTGTCAAGTCATTGGAATATCATCATCAATCGTATTTATTGAGCGCTTACTGTGTGCAGAGCACTGGACTAAGAGCTTAGGAAGTACAAGTCGGCAACATATAGAGACAATCCCTACCCACCAACGGGCCCACAGGCTAGAAGGGGGAGTCGGACGACAAAACAAAACATGTGGACAGGTGTCAAGTCATCAGAATATCATCATCAATCGTATTTATTGAGCGCTTACTGTGTGCAGAGCACTGTACTAAGCACTTAGGAAGTACAAGTTGGCAACATATAGAGACAGTCCCTACCCACCAACGGGCCCACAGGCTAGAAGCGGGAGTCGGACGACAAAACAAAACATGTGGACAGGTGTCAAGTCATCGGAATATCATCATCAATCGTATTTATTGAGCGCTTACTGTGTGCAGAGCACCGTACTAAGCGCTTGGGAAGTCCAAGTTGGCAACATCTAGAGACAGTCCCTACCCAACAGTGGGCTCACAGTCTCAAAGGGGGAGACAGAGAACAAAACCAAGCATACTAACTAAATAAAATAAATAGAATGTATTGAGCGCTTACCGGGTGCGGGGCACTGTACTAAGCGCTTGGGTGACTACAGTATAGCAATAAACAGACCCAATAAACAGTAAACGACTAGGGCACCCACAGTGGTTCTGATCCCAAGGAGCCAGCCCGAAACCGAGGTTGGCAAGGCCGGAGAGGAAGTGACCCTTGGCGTGACAGGTAGTGACCACCCAACCGGAGGGTAGGGCGTGTACGAGCACGGGTTTGGGGCACACGTGTTCTCGCACTGGCAGCTCGGGAGCAACTCCCAGCAGCCCCTGGGGCAGCAGTGTACGCACCCCCCTCCGACGGCCGGTCAAGCCCAGACTCGGTGCCTGTCCAGCGTGATTCCGGGCCCTGGTTTGCGGCCCTACCTTGTTTGGGCCGTGGGGCTAACGGGATTCATTCATTCGTTCATTCAGTCGTACTTATTGAGCGCTTACTGTGTGCAGAGCACTGTACCAAGCGCTTGGGAAGTCCAAGTTGGCACCGTCTAGAGACGGTCCTTACTCAACAGCAGGCTCACCGTCTAGAAGAAGCAGCGTGGCTCAGTGGAAAGAGCCCGGCTTGGGCGTCAGAGGGCATGGGTTCAAATCCCGGCTCCACCGCTTGTCAGCTGGGTGACTTTGGGCAAGTCACTTCGCTTCTCCGTGCCTCAGTTCCCCCATCTGGAAAACGGGGATGAAGACTGTGAGCCCCACGTGGGACAACCTGATCACCTGGTCTCTCCCCCAGCGCTTAGAACAGTGCTTTGCACATAGTGAGCGCTTAACAAACGCCATTATTATTATTATTAGAAGGGGGAGACGGACGACAAAACAAAACATATTAACAAAATAAAATAGAGTAATTAATTCTGCCCCGGCCCGGAGAGCTGTGATTCATTCAGTTTGCACTTATGGAGCTCTTACTGTGTGCAGAGCACTGTACTAAGCGCTTGGAAAGTACAGTTCAGCAATAGAGAGAGACAGTCCCAGCCCACAGCAGGCTTACAGTCTAGAAGGGGGGGAGACAGACATCAAAACAAGTAAACGGGCTTGTACGTATTTATTACTCTGTTTTATTTGTACATATTCTATTTATTTTATGTTTTGTTGTCTGTCTCCCCCTTCTAGACTGTGAGCCCGCTGTTGGGTAGGGACCGGCTCTAGATGTTGCCAACTTGGACTTCCCAAGTGCTTAGTCCAGTGCTCTGCACACAGTAAGCGCTCAATAAATACGATTGAATGAATGAATCAATATAAATAATTGGAATTATAGGTATATACACATACATCAAAACAAGGAAATGCCTTTCCCCCCGCTGCAGACAGGGCCTGCCACAGCCCTGGCCAGGGGTGACCCATGGGGATGCTAGCCAAGGGGCCGTAGGGGATGCCCACGGTTGGGTAGGGACTGTCTCTATATGTTGCCAACTTGTATCAATCAATCAATCAATCAATCAATCGTATTTATTGAGCGCTTACTGTGTGCAGAGCACTGTACTAAGCGCTTGGGATGTACAAGTTGGCAACATAATAGAGACAGTCCCTGCCCAACAGTGGGCTCACAGTCTAGAAGGGGGAGACAGAGAACAAAACCAAACATACTAACCAAATAAAATAAATAGAATAGATAGGTACAAGTAAAATAAATAAATAAATAAGCAGAGTAATAAATATGAACTTGTACTTCCCAAGCACTTAGTACAGTGCTCTGCATCATCATCATCATCAATCGTGTTTATTGAGCGCTTACTATGTGCAGAGCACTGTACTAAGCGCTTGGGAAGTACAAATTGGCAACATATAGAGACAGTCCCTACCCAACAGTGGGCTCACAGTCTAAAAGGGGGAGACAGAGAACAAAACCAAACATACTAACAAAATAAAATAAATAGAATAGATATGTACAAGTAAAATAAATAAATGAATAAATAGAGTAAAAAAATATGTACAAACATATGTACATATATACAGGTGCTGTGGGGAAGGGAAGGAGGTAAGATGGGGGGGTTGGAGAGGGGGACGAGGGGGAGAGGAAGGAAGGGGCTCAGTCTGGGAAGGCCTCCTGGAGGAGGTGAGCTCTCAGCAGGGCCTTGAAGGGAGGAAGAGAGCGAGCTTGGCGGATGGGCAGAGGGAGGGCATTCCAGGCCCCGGGGATGCTTACTGCACACAGTAAGCGCTCGATAAATACGATTGATGATGATGATGCCCGGGTCCCGTCCGTCCTCGAGGCTTTCCCGGCGGAGCCCGGCCCGGGGGATCCCACATCCAGCCCGCCGAGATGGGGTGACGCCCGGGGAGCCGCCCGCGGGCACCGGGAATACCCAGCTGTCCCGTCCCTCCCCGTCTTCCCTCCCAGAACCAGCGTCTACGACTCCCGCGCCCGGGAGCGATTGCGCCAGATCGAAGAGCAGAAGGCCCTCGCCCAGCAGCTGCACGATCAGGTGAGGGCCGCCTGCGGGTACCCCGCTCCCGTGCCCCCCGCCCCCCGCCCCGCCGGCCGGCCCTCACCCCGAAGGCCCGTGTCCCAGCGGCTGCAGGAGCGGGAGCACACCGTCCAGGGCTCCGTCGACCTGCACCTGCGAGTGCCCCTGGAGAAGGAAATCCCCGTCACGGTGCCGCCGGAGGAAGAGAGGGAGGACACGAGGTCGACGGACGGCGAGGACGAATTCCCCGAGATCACCGAGGTGAGCCCCCCGGGCGGGATCCTCCGGGAAGAAACACTCGGGCCCTACCCATCGGGTTTGCCGGACTGGAAGCTTCCCGTGGGCGGGGTTGAGAAGCGGCGTGGCTCGGTGGGAAAAGCCCGGGCTTTGGAGGCGGAGGTCGTGGGTGCAAATCCCAGCTAGTACAGTGCTCGTCACACAGTAGGCACTCAATCAGCATCATCATCAATCGTATTTATTGAGCGCTTGCTATGTGCAGAGCACTGGACTAAGCGCTTGGGAAGTACAAATTGGCAACATGTAGAGACAGTCCCTACCCAACAGTGGGCTCACAGTCAAAAAGGGGGAGACAGAGAACAAAACCAAACATACTAACAAAATAAAATACATAGAATAGATATGTACAAATTAAATAAATAAATAAGTAAATAGAGTAATAAATATGTACAAACATACATACATATATACAGGTGCTGTGGGGAAGGGAAGGAGGTAAGATGGGGGGGATAAATGCCGCAGCGTGGCTCAGTGGAAAGAGCCCGGGCTTGGGAGTCAGAGGCCGTGGGTTCTAATCCCACCTCCGCCCCTTGTCAGCTGGGTGACTTTGGTCAAGTCACTTCACTTCTCCGGACTTCAGTTCCCCCATCTGGAAAATGGGGATGACGACTGGGAGCCCCGCGTGGGACAACCTGATCACCTTGTATCCCTCCAGCGCTTAGAACAGTGCTTTGCACATAGTAAGCGCTTAGTAAATGCCATTATTATTATTATTAAGTGGCAGGCTAGGATTAGAACCCAGGTCCTTCTGGGTCCCAGGCCCGGGCGCTATCCCATAGGCTATGCTGCTTCTCTGAGAGATTGGGATTTGGGGGAAGAGGGGTTGGAGGTAACCCCGATTTTTCCCGAGGTGAATATGCATCCATTAGACTCTGACTTGGGATGCTACTTCCAATAATACATGCTATTGTGGCCTACTGGAAAGAGCACGAGCCTGAGAACCAGAGGCTCTGGGTTCGAATTCCGACTCTGGCAACCTGATCACCTTGTAACCTCCCCAGCACTTAGAACAGTGCTTTGCACAGAGTAAGGCTTAATAAATGCCATTATTATTATTATTAAGTGGCAGGCCGAGATTAGAACCCAGGTCCTTCTGGGTCCCAGGCCTGGGCTCTATCCCATAGGCTATGCTGCTTCTCTGAGAGATTGGGATTTGGGGGAAGGGAGGTTGGAGGTAACCCCGATTTTTCCCGAGGTGAATATGCATCCATTAGACTCTGACTTGGGATGCTAATTCCAATAATACATACTGTTGTGGCCTACTGGAAAGAGCACGAGCCTGAGAACCAGAGGCTCTGGGTTCGAATCCCGACTCTGGCAACCTGATCACCTTGTAACCTCCCCAGCGCTTAGAACAGTGCTTTGCACATAGCAAGCGGTTAATAAATGCCATCATTATTATTATTAAGTGGCAGGCCGGGATTAGAAGCCAGGTCCTTCTGGGTCCCAGGCCTGGGCTCTATCCCATAGGCCACACTGCTTCTCTGAGAGATTGGGATTTGGGGGAAGAGGGGTTGGCGGTAACCTCGATTTTTCCCGAGGTGAATATGCATCCATTAGACTCTGACTTGGGATGCTACTTCCAATAGCACATACTATTGTGGCCTACTGGAAAGAGCACGAGCCTGAGAACCAGAGGCTCTGGGTTCGAATCCCGACTCTGGCAACCTGATCACCTTGTAACCTCTCCAGCGCTTAGAACAGTGCTTTGCACAGAGTAAGCGCTTAATAAATGCCATCATTATTATTATTATTATTAAGTGGCAGGCCGGGATTAGAAGCCAGGTCCTTCTGGGTCCCAGGCCTGGGCTCTATCCCATAGGCTATGCTGCTTCTCTGAGAGATTGGGATTTGGGGGAAGGGAGGTGGGAGGTAACCCCGATTTTTCCGAGACGGTCAGGAGAGGAATCAAAGTGGAAGCGGAAGGAGTGAGGGTCTGTCCGCCACATGCCTTGACCCTACTCCTGGGGCTCATGGGAGAGTGTGGATCTTGGGATCGATGCCGGGGGACGGATCTTCCCCCCAGGACGTGAGGGGAAGGGGTGGCGGGTGGGAGAAACCTCAGGGGTACGGCTGGTGGGATGGCCTGGGGCGGGGTGATGGCGGGGGGCCGGTCCCCGTAACGCGTTCCGCCTTTGGGTCACTCAGGAGATGGAGAAGGAAATCAAAAACGTGTTCTGCCACGGCAACCAAGACGAGGTCCTGAGCGAGGCCTTCCGCCTGACCATCACCCGGAAAGACATGCAGACCCTCAACCACCTCAACTGGCTCAACGACGAGGTGACGGCGGGGGGCCCGGCCGGGGGGTGGGGCTGACCCCTTGGGGAGAGAAGCCGCCGCGTCCCGGGCGGGGCTGGACATTCATTCGGTCGTACTTATTGAGCGCCCACGGCGTGCACAGCACTGGACTGAGCGCTTGGGAAGTACAGGTCGGCAACAGATAGGGACGGTCCCTATCCAACAACGGGCTAGGCGGCCGTCCCCGGGGACCCGCCGCGTCCTTTTGGGGGTCCGGGGGAGGAGTGGGGGGGACCCCCGTGGCCCGGCCCGCCCCGCCCGGGGCTGCGGTCTGCGGGAGGGCCTGTAGGGGGCGGTCTGATGCAGGGACCACTGTCCGGTGCCCGGCCTGGCCCCAGACCGGGGTGCCCGCCGCCACCGCCACCGCCGCCGGACCGCCCTTCTCCGCGGCATCCCTGGCCTCCCCTCGGGATGCAGCGCCCTGGCCGAGCTCCCTTAGCCCCGCGGCAGCCTTGACCGCCAAGTCCAGGCCCTACTCCGGTGCTTAGAACAGTGCTTCCAGCGCTTAGAACAGTGCTTTGCCTTCATTCAGTCGTATTTATTGAGCGCTTACTGCGTGCAGAGCACTGGACTAAGCGCTTGGGAAGTGCAAGTTGACAACATCTGGAGACGGTCCCCACCCAACAGTGGGCTCACAGTCTAGAAGGGGGAGACAGACAACAAAACAGAACATATTAACAAAATAAATAGAATAGATATGTACAAACAAAATAGAGTAATAAATTCGTACAAACATATATACGTATATACAGGTGCCGGGAGAGGGGAAGGAGGTTAGGCGGGGATTCGTTCACATAGTAAGCGCTTAATAAATGCCATTATTATTATTTGCTCCCCTCCTCCTCAGTGCTTCATCCTCACGCCCCCTTCCTGCCGGGGTCCAGAGGTCTTGGACCCACTGTCCGCCCCACCCCAGTTTCCCCACTTTCCTAGCTCAGCGGAAAGAGCCCGGGCTTTGGAGTCAGAGGTTGTGGGTTCAAATCCCAGCTCCGCCAATTGTCGGCTGTGTGACTTTGGGCAAGTCACTTTACTTCTCTGGGCTTCAGTTACCTCATCTGGAAAATGGGGATTAAGACTGTGAGCCCCCACCGTGGGGCAACCTGATCACCTTGCAACCCCCCCAGCGCTTAGAACAGTGCTTTGCACATAGTAAGTGCTTAATCATTTATTAGAGGGGAGGCAGTGTGGCTCAGTGGAAAGAGCGAGGGCTTGGGAGTCAGAGGTCACGGGTTCGAATCCCTGCTCCGCCACTTGTCGGCTGTGTGACTTTGGGCAAGTCACTTTACTTCTCTGTGCCTCAGTGACCTCATCTGGAAAATGGGGATGAAGACTGTGAGCCCCCCCCCCCCCCCCCACCCGGTGGGGCAACCTGATCACCTTGTAACCTCCACAGCGCTTAGAACGGTGCTTTGCACATAGTAAGTGCTTAATCATTTATTAGAGGGGAAGCAGCGTGGCTCAGTGGAAAGAGCGAGGGTTTGGGAGTTAGAGGTCACGGGTTTGAATCCCAGCTCCGCCACTTGTCAGCTGGGTGACCCTGGGCAAGCCACTTAACTTCTCTGTGCCTCAGTGACCTCATCTGTAAAATGGGGATCAAGACTGTGAGCCCCAAGTGGGACAACCTGATCACCTTGTAGCCCCCCCAGCGCTTAGAACAGTGCTTTGCACATAGTAAGCGCTTAACAAATACCAACATTATTATTTACCCTTTCCCCTCCAGGGCCCTGGGGGCCCTCTCGTTCCTGGGCAGAGCGATGGGCCCCACAAACGGTACCCAACCCACGTTGTGGGGGGCAGAGTTGGGAGGAAGCAGGGCGGGGAGGTCCGGCATCCCAAGAATGAGCTCTGAGGGCGTTCGCCCGTCCGTCCGTCCGTCCTTCCATCCCCCCTGCCCCGGCCCCAGCTTGGCCAGCGGCCTCAAATGTCGGCTCTCATCGGCTCTTCTCAGATGGGTGCCTCTGTGTGTGTGCGCGCCTGCGTGCACACGTGTGTTCTTGTGTTTGCGTGCGCATGCCTGCTTCGCTACTCACTAGGAGTCCCCCCTAAATTCCCTTGTGGCCTCCCACCCTCCAATCTCCTCCTCAGTCCGGAAGCAGCGTGTCTTAGTGGCTAGAGCCCGGGAGGCGGAAGGACCTGGGTTCTAATCCCGACCCCTCCACTTACCTTCTCTGTGACCTCGGGCAAGTCGCTTCCCTTCTCTGGACCTCAGTTTCCCTCGTACGGAAAACGGGGATTCAGAGGGGGAGCCCCACGTGGGGCGGGGACTGTGTCCGACCTGATTAACTCATATTTACCTCAGCGCTTAGAACGGCGCTCGGCACATAGTAAGCGCTGAGCAAGTACGGTGATGAGGATTATTAGGGAGAGGCCGGCCTCCCGGGCTTCGTCGTGCGTCCAGGGGCAGCGGCGAGTGGCACCGGAGCCCTGCCCCGGCTGAGCTCCCGCGGCCCAACTGCCGGGTGGTTTTTGTCCGATTCCTCCCGGGAGAGCTTTAGCAGAGGTCATTCTCCCATCGGTGGCTGGGGTCCTGCCGCCTTGCCCGCCGGGAGGGGCGGGAGAAAATCCCTGGTCCGTTTTTCCCCGTCCCGGCACTGCCCATCCTCTTAAAGACCCCGGAACGGGCCCGCCTGCCTGCAGTGTCGGGGTCTGTCTGTTGCCCTCCGGGAATGGATGCACATCCGGGCCCCCATCCGTCCTAAATCCCTCAGGGGGGACTGGTCCTCTCCTTCTGGGGCAACCCCACCCCGACGGCCGGGGTCCCGAGGGTCTCTCGGCTGGCAGCGGGGAGGTCACCTGGTTGCCGTAAGGGGCCACCCCCAAGTCCGGCACGGCTCGGTTGGGACCTGCCGGCGACGGCGTGAGCCCACACAGTCATCGCGGAGTCACGCTGGCCAGCCAAGGGGCCGGTGCGGGACAGGGAGACGGGCGGAAGTGATGCCAATGTCTGCCTAGAAGGCCAACTGAGGATTGCCCAGGGTGGAGGGATGACGGGCGCCGCCGCACCCCGGCAGTCCCCAGGGAATCCTCCGGCCCCAGGGCCACCGACCGGGTGGGTGTCATTCGCGTCACTCCGGTCAGGGGGGTCCGCCAGGCTGACCCCAGGGGAAAAGGGACGGGGGACAGCCAGGGGACATTTTTCCCGAAGGCGGTGCTGTGTGGCGGGGCCTGGTGAGACGGGGAACTGGCCCAGCCAGCCCTATTTGGGGAAGTAGAGGCCCGGCCCAGGGTCCGCTGGCAGATCCGGCCCAGGCTGGCCACTCTCCAGACCGACCCGGCCCCAGACACGCAGCCGCCCTCTCGTCCCTCCGTGGCCCCCGACCCCCTGACGTGGCAGAGGCCGGGGGGCCGGGGACAGCGGAGGAAGGGCCTGCCGAGCGGCAGGGTCTGGTCCCCGCTGCCGTCCACCACCACCACCACCCCCCGCCGCCCTCTCCCTTTCATCTCTGACTCTGTGATCCCGTCTCCCGTTTCTTTGGCCCTCTCCGTCCGCCCGCCCACCCGTCCTGAGAGTTCAGGCAAGGCAAAGCCCTTATGAGCCGAGCTGGGGAGCAGTTGCGGGGCGGGGATGGGACACAGGACATTTTCCTCTCTGGGAGGAAGTGGTCCCGCCCTGGGGGTCACGTATCGGTGTAGATTTATGGCGGGTTGTATGTACTTGTTTGTGTACTTGGGGGGACCAGGTGAGCGTGTGTTGGAGAGGGATGTGTGTGTATACATATATGTATATTTGGGTTTTGTGGCTATATATGTGGGTAAGTTTACATGGGGGTCTGGGTTTATGAGGTTTATGTGGGGTGTCTGGGTTGATATGGGGGGTCAGTGGGTTGATATGGTGGGAGTCTCTGGGTATATATGGAGGTAATGGTTTAAATGAAGGTGGGGTTTTCAAGGCGTGTCGGTTTTTGTGGGGTAACTAGATTTGCGGTCATTTATTCAGTCGTATTGATTGAGCGCTTACTGTTTGCAAAGCGCTTTATTAAACATGAGGGTCCATGGGTCGACATGGGGGTGTAGGTGGGTTTACGTGGGGTGTCCGCAGGGTTTTTGGTTGAGGGGGTCTGAAGCGTCTCTCGCAGGTGACCGGGTTTGCGCGGTGGGAGTCCACGGATGGGATTGCCCCAGGGGGCAAGTGAAGCTCAAGGGTGCCCATGAGGTGTCACCGTCCCCCTCCTCCCCTCAGGGCGGGTTAGGGCTAGCTGTCCACCCATCCCCAAGGGTCGGCAGGGAGCTTGTTAGACACCCCTGGGGGAGCCCCGCCGGAACGTCCCCGCAGGCGCCGGAGGCCCCGTGGAGCCTGCTGGACCGCCTGCCAGTCAGCCGCCCGCTTCGGCGACCGCCCGGCTCATTCATTCATTCAGTCGTATTTATAGGGCGCTTACCGTGAGCAGAGCACCGTTCCAGGCGCTTGGGGGGAGCGCAATACAACAATCAGCAGACACACTCCCTGCCCACAACGAGCTTACGGTCTAGAGGCGGGGAGAGGGACATTGATGGAAATAAATAAATGACAGATGCGGACAGAAGCGCCGTGGGGGAGCGACACAGAAGGGAGTGGGAGAAGAGGAAAGGAGGGCTTAGTCAGGGAAGGCCTCCTGGCTTGAAGCTTTGAAGCGGGGGCGGATTAATCGTCTGTCACTCCGCGCCACTCTCTGCTCCGTCTTCATGTTGCTCTCCCCTTCCATCTCCAGTCCCCTCTCTCTGCTTTCTCCACTCCGGTCTCCACCGTCCTCCGCTTCCCTGTGTCCGCGCTCCGGTCCCCTCCCGCCGCTCCCTCTCTCCGCCGCCCGCCCCGTCTCCCCGTGGCCGTCCGTGGCCCGCCGCTCTGGCAGCCGGCGTGTAAATATTTGCGGAAGGGCAGGGCGCGTCCCCTCTCCCCGCAGACCCCCGAAAGGAGGCTGAAGGCGGTGCCTGTCCTCTCGGCCATCTCTCCACCCGATGCTCAGGCCACTCATTCATTCCTCGGCGGTCCAGCGGCCGGCCCCGCCCCGCCCCGCCGACCCCAGTCCCGCCTCGCCCACCGCACGCGGCTGGCGGCGGCCCCCGGGCCCACCGAGTCCCGCCGTCGGGGGAACCCGGCCGAAGGGCTCCCCGTTGGCCCCCGGGCCCCGTCAGCACCCGGGTCACCGGGGGCTCCTTGAGGTAGCCCCCTCCCGTAGCCCCCGCCTCTCCACATGAGGTAGAGAAGCAGCGTGGCTCAGTGGAAAGAGCCCGGGCTTTGGAGTCAGAGGTCACGGGTTCACATCCCGGCTCCGCCAGTTGGCAGCTGGGTGACTCTGGGCGAGTCACTTCACTTCTCTGGGCCTCAGTGACCACATCTGGAAAATGGGGATGAAGACTGGGAGTCCCTCACGGGGCAGCCGGATCGGCTTGTATCCTCCCCAGCGCTTAGAACAGTGCTTTGCACATAGTAAGCGCTTAATAAATGCCATCGTCATCATCATCGAAGGAGCTCCTTCAGCATGAGGGAGAGAAGCAGCGTGGCTCAGTGGAAAGAGCCCGGGCTTTGGAGTCAGAGGTCCTGGGTTCAAACCCCGGCCCCGCCAACTGTCAGCTGGGTGACTTTGGGCAAGTCACTTCACTTCTCTGGGCCTCAGTTACCTCATCTGTAAAATGAGGATTAAGACTGTGAGTCCCTCACGGGACAACCTGATCACCTTGTAATAATAATAATAATAATAATAATGGCATTTATTAAGCGCTTACTATGTGCAAAGCACTGTTCTAAGCACTGGGGAGGTTACAAGATGATCAGGTTGTCCCACAGGGGGCCCAAAGTCTTCATCCCCATTTTACAGATGAGGTAACTGAGGCCCAGAGAAGTGTAACCTCCCCAGCGCTTAGAACAATGCTTTGCACGTAGTAAACGCTTAATAGCGTGTGATGTCTGCTATTAATGTCTGCTGTGTGACCTTGGGCGAGTCACTTCACTTCTCGGAGCCTGAGTGACCTCATCTGTATAATGGGGATGATGACTGTGAGCCCCACGTGGGACAACCTGATCACCTTGTATCCCCCCCAGCGCTTAGAACAGTGCTTTGCACATAGTAAGCGCTTAACAAATGTCATTATTTTCTTTTAGACTGTGAGCCCACTGTTGGGTAGGGACCGTCTCTATATGTTGCCAACTTGGACTTCCCAAGCGCTCAGTACAGTGCTGTGCACACAGTAAGCGCTCAATAAATACGATTGATGATGATGATGATGAATAGATGCTATTATTATTATAGAGCACAGGGCTAAAAGTCAGAAGGCCACGGGTCCTAATCCTGACTCCACCACTCGCCTGCTTTGTGACCTTGGGCGGGTCACTTCATTTCTGGGCCTCATCTGTAAAATAGGGATTAAAAATGTGAGCCCCATAAGGGGCAGGGGCTGTAGCCAACCTGATTACTTTGAATCTACGCAGCGCTTAGTACGGTGCCTGGCACATAGTAAGCGCTTGACAAATACCGTTGTTATTCAGCTGGCATCCTCGGAGCCCGGCCTGCTCCCTGCCCCCACCCCCCTCCGCCTTCCTGCCCCCCATTTCCTCTCCTCCGTCCGTCTGCCTCGGCCCCCCTTCCCGGGATCTCCGTCCGTTCAACCGAGGGCAGAGAGAGGCAGGGCGAGCTTGGCACCATGCCCAGCCTGGCTCCGAGACCCCCACGGAGCGGCCAGTGGCCGCCACTCGCCAGCGGGCCGAGAAGGCCCTCGCCGTCAACCGCGGCACCCGACGGGAGCGCGGGCAGCCAAGGCCACCTAACCGTGCCCCCCGCGTGTGCCCGCGCCCTCCCGCAGATCATTAACTTCTACATGAACCTGGTAATGGAGCGGAGCCGGGGGAAAGGGGTGCCCAGCGTCCACGCCTTCAACACCTTTTTCTTCACCAAGTTGAAGACGGCCGGCTACCAGGCGGTCAAGCGGTGGACGAAGAAAGTGGACGTGTTCTCCGTGGACCTCCTCCTGGTGCCCATTCACCTGGGCGTGCACTGGTGCCTGGCGGTGAGGGGGGCCCCCCCCAAATCCTAAGGGAGCCGAAGTGGCGGAGGGAGGGAACGGGGGGTCCCCGGGGAGCCCCGTCTCCCTGCCAGGGCCGGCCGTTGGCGGGGTTGGGTGGGGCGGCACCCTTGACCCCCGCCGTATTCGGGGGCTAAGCAGGCACGCATCCCCCTTCGGTCCCTGCAGCGGACAGGCCTCTGACATTTAGCCGCCCATCGGGATTGCCTCCCGGCCGACCCGGAGGATGGCACCGGGACCAGACCCGCCAGGGCCGGTGTCCTACGTGGGTTTAGTCCCGGCCCTGGGGGCAGCCAGCCCCTCCAGGGCACGAGGGCAGCGGGACAGTCCCCCGGTGTCCGGGGTCGCACCCCGGCCCGCTTACGGCTCAACTCCCGCTCCCCAGGTCGTCGACTTCAGGAAGAAGTACATCACGTACTACGACTCGATGGGCGGGGTCAACACCGAGGCCTGCAGGATCCTGCTGTGAGTGACGGCCACCCTCCCCGGGGCGGGTGCCCACAGGTGGCATCGGGGCACGGGGAGGTCGGGCCCCCGGCGGGGAGGCCTGACCCGCCCCCGCCTGGGGTCCCCCCCACCCCGACTCCCACAGGCAATACCTGAAGCAGGAGAGCCTGGACAAGAAGAGAAAGGACTTCGACACCAACGGCTGGCTGCTGTTCAGCAAGAAGAGCCAGGTCCGCGGGAGGCCGGGGCGGGGGGCGCGGGCGGTGGGGAAGAGGCTGACCGTTTCCTTTTGGCCCCCCCCAGGAGATTCCCCAGCAGATGAACGGGAGCGACTGCGGGATGTTTGCTTGCAAGTACGCCGACTGCATCGCCAAAGACAGACCCATCAACTTCACCCAGGTGAGCCGGGCTCGGGCCCTCCAGTCGCCGTCCCCCGTCTCCCCGCCTCCTGGGTCACAGAGGGGGGTCACCCCGGGGTCGCTTCCCATTCTGGAGAAGAGGGAATAGGGAATAGGTGCAGCCAGGAAACCCCCACCCCCCCTGGTTTAAGCTGCCACCCGCCCGAAGACAGGGGACTGGCTTTAATGAACTTTCAGGGTCCCCGGCTGCTGCGAGACTCAGCCCCTGCGGCGGCGGCCCCCGCATTTTTCATTCGTTGATTCAGTCGTATTTATCGAGCGCTTACTGCGCGCAGAACGCTGTACTAAGCGCTTGAGAGAATACAGTAGAACCGATCCGGCGGCTTGACACCTGTCCAGCTCTCCCTGGAGCCCCGAGTCTCGGCCCGGCCTGGCGAGAGGCGGGGGGCTTCTGGGGGCTCCCGGGGCTTCGCGGCGGGAGCGACCGTCGCCCAGGTGGAATCCCCGTTTTCCGGCCCCATCTGGATCTTCCGGAGCTCCCGTTTCCGAAGATGGGTGGGCTCTCCGTCCCCCCGTTTCCGAAGGGGGCCCGAGCGCCGTCCCACCTCCCTCTGTCTCCCCAGCAACACATGCCGTACTTCCGAAAGCGGATGGTGTGGGAGATCCTCCACAGGAAGCTACTCTGAGCCGCCGGGAAGCGCGGCCCCGCCGAACAGACCCCCCCGGGGGCAGACGGGGGCGGGCGACACCGGCTCCCAGTTGGGAGTCGGAGACCCCGGACTGTGACCGTTGGCCCCCCGGCCGGGATCCTGCCTGCGGACCAACGCCCGGCAGCCGGCGCGCCCACCAGCGCATCCTCCTTTTGTATCTCAGAACCTATTTTTACAAGCATCATGGCAGCCCGCGCCGGGGACAGACTGTTTTCCTTCCCTTCCGCTGCCGCTGCCTAGTTTCCCAAGACTCAGACCGCACCAAGCTCCCCGTCCAGGGGTGGGTGGTGGGCGGTGCCGGCCTCGCCAGCCTCGCCGGGCCTGGGGGAGACCGGGAGAGACGTCCGTCCCCTCTCCCGGAGTCTGCTCAGGGCCGGCCCGAGGAAGGGAAAAGTTAGGGGGGGCTGGGGGCCTCACCAGCGCACATATACACACACGCACACAGGGCTGTGGTCTCCAGGCCGAGGGTGACCCCCCCCTCAGCCCAAACCCCTCTCCTTCCCACCTCTCCTCCCGTCCTCCCTTCACCGGGGGCTCCGTCAGTCAGCGGCAGGGCTTCCGGAGCTCGGAGCGGCAGAGGCCCCGAAATTCCAGGCCGGGCGGCGAGGGGCGGGCCGGCCGGCGCCTGCCCGTGGCTTCGGTCGGACTTGGGTCTGAGCGCAGGGTGCCGAGTGGGCAGCTCACGGGCAAGCGCGAACCCCAAGACCGACGGCCCCACCTCGGCTCGAGGTGGCTTCCCGCTTTCCAAATTTAGCCCGCAAAACACACAGCCTCACATATCCGGGCCCTCGCGCATTCTCACATCCCCCTGCCCTCACACACTCTCGCACGCAGGCGCAAACACACACTTCCCCAACCCTTCATACTCATCCCCCTGTTGACACACCCTCACACTCTCCCAGCCCCCCACCTTCACACACCCACTCTGTCACACTCACGCCTCTTCCACACCCCCCATGCCCTTTCAAGCGCTTGCGCCCACATATGCCCACACACTTCGAACGTTCACACACAAACAACCTTTCATGCTCATCCCCCTGTTGACACACCCTCGCACTCTCCCAGCCCGCCAACTTCACACACCCACTCTGTCACACTCACACCTCTTCCACACCCCCCATGCCCTTACAAGCGCTTGCGCCCACATATACCCACACACTTTGAACGTTCACACACAAACAACCCCTCCACTCTTCACACACACACACACCAGCTCCAGGGTTCAGCCCCCCCACTTCGCTAAGGGCGGGCAGAACCCCCCAGCCTGGACCCCCTCACCCACATATACCCACACACTTTGAACGTCCACACACAAACAACCCCCCCACTTTTCACACACACACCAGCTCCAGGGTTCAGCCCCCCAACTTCGCTAAGGGCGGGCAGAACCCCCCCAGCCCGGACCCCCTCACCCAGCCCGTAGCGACCAGCCTCGTCCACGTCCGTTTTCGGACGGGGAGCGTTTTCTATTCCGTTGGGTATTGTCCCGCGTAGTTTTGTACTGGCCCCTCTCTCCCGGCCCCGGCCCCTTTCCCCTTTGTAGCCCTCCTTGTTTTATACGGAGCTCGTTTAGTACAGTTTTCTATGTCTCCGCCAGCAGCCTCGTGGAAACGGAAGCTCATTTGGCTCGGGTCGTCGTACGGTTCACCGGCTCCGGGGTCGGGCCCGGGGCCCCCTTTGGCGGGAGGGGACGCCCCCACCCCAGCCGCTCCGTCAGAAGTGAGTAGGGCTGCCAGGACCCCCCTCTTTGGCTCCTGCTCCCCAAGGGTCTGCCGATTCAGGTGGGAATGGAAATCTTGGGTCCGTCTCTCACCCACCACACTTGGGAATGGGAATGTTGGTTCCATCTCTCATCCACCACTCTGTACCCCTCTACTTGGGGGCGGGGATTCCGACAGTCCCCGAGGGGCATCCGGGCTCCCACCCGGGGGAGGCGGACCAGGCCTGGGCCCTGTGAGGGTGACTTTTCCCTGCTCTTCCCCCAACTGGGCCCAAACCACCCACCTCTGGGGCCACGTGTCCGAGTCCGGACGGCCAACAGCGCTGAGGTGCCAGGCCCGGGGCTACCTGCCTCTGCTCACATGTGGGTTCGGGATGCTGGGGTTTGGTCCTCCCTTTTGGGTTGAAGAAGGGGCCGAGGTCGGCGGGAGCTAGGGGAAGCAGGGAGACACGACGGTCTCGGGACCGTGGGGCCTGTAAGGGCCTTCCCAGCCCCCGGAGCTGCAGTGAGGGGCACAGGGAGGCAGATGGGCGGGAGTCTGTGTGGCTGAGGGCTCCAGAGGCCCAGACCGGTCCAGACCATGCTGGACAAGGTGGTTTTACCTGGCCTCCGGCCTCCAGCCTCCAGCCACGGTCAATGTTGACCCGCAGCCGGAACCTTGCGCTCCTGGGCCAGACTCCTGCCCGCCTCCCGAGCCCCAAACAAGGCAGCTCTGTGCCACCCCTGGGCATGGATCTCTCATCTCCCGGGGGCTCAGCCCCTGTCCCGAACCCACCTCAACCCCCCTCCAACCCTCCGCTTCCCGCTGAGGGGTCACCCAGCTCCAAACCCTGGCCCCAGGGCGGCTGGACTGTTGGGGTTTAAAGAAATCAGGGTGCGGGATTAAGGGAAAATATCACGTTTTGACCTTAGGAAGGGTAGCCCCAAAGCTGGGGAAGGGGAGGCCCTAAAGGTGGTGTGGGGGGGGGAGGGTATGGCGGGGGGGACAGAAGCCCCCAAGCCACAGCAATCCTTCTAGACTGTGAGCCCACTATTGGGTAGGGACCGTCTCTATATGTTGCCAACTTGGACTTCCCATGCTCTGCACACAGTAAGCGCTCAATAAATACGATGGAATGAATGAATAAGTCAAAGGCCACACACACACACCCCCCTTCCCCGTGGTTCATTCATTCAATGGTATTGATTGAGCGCTTACTGGGTGCAGAGCTCTGTAGTAATAATAATAATGTTGGTATTTGTTAAGCGCTTACTATGTGCCAAGCACTGTTCTAAGCGCGGGGGGAGATACAAGGCAAGCAGGTTGTCCCCCGTGGGGCTCACAATCTTCATCCCCATTTTCCAGATGAGGCCCAGAGAAGTGAAGTGACTTGCCCAAAGTCACCCAGCTGACAAGTGGCGGAGCCGGGATTTGAACCCACAACCTCTGACTCCAAAGCCCGGGCTCTTAACACTGAGCCACGCTAATAAGCGCTTGGGAAAGTTGGTTTGCCCATTTCCGGGAGGAAACACAGGTTTTTCCAGGGTGAGGGGTGGGGGGGCTCCTTTGGAATCAATCAATCAATCAATCATATTTATTGAGTGCTTACTGTGTGCAGAGCACTGGACTAAGCGCTTGGGAAGTCCAAGTTGGCAACATCTAGAGACGGTCCCTACCCAACAGCGGGCTCACAGTCTAGAAGGGGGAGACAGACAACAAAACAAAACATATTAGCAAAATCCTTGGGCAGCATTAGCGGTTCCCAGGCGGGGCTGTCATCTCCCCTTCTCCCGGCACACGGTCTCTGTGCGTCTCTGTGCTTTCCGCTCCCGTTCGGGAATCAATCAATCGTATTTATTGAGCGCTTACTGTGTGCAGAGCACTGGACTAAGTGCTTGGGAAGTCCAAGTTGGCAACATATAGAGACAGTCCCTACCCAACAATCAATCAATCAATCATATTTATTGAGCACTTACTGGGTGCAGAGCACTGGACTAAGCACTTGGGAAGTCCAAGTTGGCAACATATAGAGACGGTCCCTACCCACCAATATCAATCAATCGTATTTATTGAGCGCTTACCGGGTGCAGAGCACTGGACTAAGCGCTTGGGAAGTCCAAGTTGGCAAAATATAGAGACAGTCCCTACCCACCAATCAATCAATCAATCATTTATCGAGCGCTTACCGGGTGCAGAGCACTGGACTAAGCCCTTGGGAAGTCCAAGCTGGCAACATATAGAGACGGTCCCTACCCAACAATCAGTCAATCAATGGTATTTATTGAGCGCTTACTGTGTGCAGAGCACTGGACTAAGCGCTTGGGAAGTCCAAGATGGCAACCTACAGAGCCGGTCCCTACCCCCCAATCAATCAATCATCGTATTTATTGAGCACTTACTGTGTGCAGAGCACTGGACTAAGCGCTTGGGAAGTACAAGTTGGCAACATATAGAGACGGTCCCTACCCACCAATATCAATCAATCGTATTTATTGAGCGCTTACCGGGTGCAGAGCACTGGACTAAGCGCTTGGGAAGTCCAAGTTGGCAACATATAGAGACGGTCCCTACCCACCAATCAGTCGTATTTATTGAGTGCTTACTGTGTGCAGAGCACTGGACTAAGCGCTTGGGAAGTCCAAGTTGGCAACATCTAGAGATGGTCCCTACCCACTAATCAATCAATCGTATTTATTGAGCGCTTCCAGGGTGCAGAGCACTGGACTAAGCGCTTGGGAAGTCCAAGTTTGCACCATAGAGAGACGGTCACTGCCCACCAATCAATCACTCAATTGTATTTATTGAGCGCTTCCTGGGTGCAGAGCACTGGACTAAGCGCTTGGGAAGTACAAGTTGGCAACATATGGAGACGGTCCCTACCCAACAGTGGGCTCACAGTCTAGAAGAATGTGAGGAATGCGTGGTTCCCCCCACTGTCCCCATCCCCGCCCAGCTCAGCCCCGCAGACAGAAGCCCCTCAGTCCGCAGCCCTAGATGGGCCCCAGGAGCCTCTTCCCCAGCTCGCAGCCCCCTCCATCAACCCCCAATCCATCGTCGTTACTGATTTGCGCTTAACAAATACCATCATTATTATTATTGTAACCTCCCCAGCGCTTAGAACAGTGCCTTGCACATAGTAAGCGCTTAAAAAATACCATCATTATTATCGTAACCTCCCCAGCACTTAGAACAATGCCTTGCCCATAGTAAGCGCTTAAAAAATACCATTATTATTATTGTAACCTCCCCAGCGCTTAGAACAGTGCTTTACACGTAGCACTCAACAAATAATATCACTATCATGATTATTGTAATCTCCCCAGCGCTTAGAACAGTGCTTTGCACATAGTAAGTGCTTAACAAATACCATCATTATTATTGTAACCTCCCCAGTGCATAGAACAGTGCTTTACACATAGCGCTTAACAAATACTATCATTATTATCGTAACCTCCCCAGCGCTTAGAACAGTGCCTTGCACATGGTAAGCGCTTAACAAATACCATCATTATTATTATTGTAACCTCCCCAGCGCTTAGAACAGTGCTTTGAACATAATGAGCGCTTAACAAATGCCATCATTATTATTGTAACCTCCCCAGCACTTAGAACAGTGCTTTACCCATAGCGCTTAACAAATACCATCATTATCATGATTATTGTAACCTCCCCAGCGCTTAGAACAGTGTCTTGCACACAGTAAGTGCATAACAAATACCATCATAATAATAATAATATTAATAATAATGATGGCATTTATTAAGCACTTACTATGTGCAAAGCACTGTTCTAAGCGCTGGGGAGGTTACAAGGTGATCAGGTTGTCCCAGGTGGGGCTCACAGTCTTAATTCAATTTTACAGATGAGGTAACTGAGGCACAGAGAAGTTAAGTGACTTGCCTAAAGTCACACAGCTGACAATTGGTGGAGCCGGGATTTGAACCCATGACCTCTGACTCCAAAGCCCGGGCTCTTTCCACTGAGCCATGCTGCTTCTCTACCTCCCCAGCGCTTAGAACAGTGCTTTGAACATAGTAAGCGCTTAACAAATACCATCATTATCATTGTAACCTCCCCAGGGCTTAGAACAGTGCTTTACACATAGCGCTTAACAAATACCATCATTATCATGATTATAGTGACCTCCCCAGCGCTTAGAACAGTGCCTTGCACATAGTAAGCGCTTAACAAATACCATCATCATTATTATTATAACCTCCCCAGCGCTTAGAACAGTGCTTTGCACATAGTAAGCGCTTAACAAATACCATCATTATCATTGTAACCTCCCCAGGGCTTAGAACAGTGCTTTACACATAGCACTTAACAAATACCATCATTATTATTGTAACCTCCCCAGTGCTTAGAACAGTGCCTTGCATATAGTAAGCACTTAACAAATATCATTATTATTATTGTAACCTCCCCAGCGCTCAGAACAGTGCCTTGCACATAGTAAGCGCTTAACAAATACCATCACTATCATGATTATTGTAACCTCCCCAGCGCTTAGAACAGTGCCTTGCACATAGTAAGCACTTAACGAATACCATCATTATCATGATTACTGTAACCTCCCCAGCGCTTAGAACAGTGCTTTGCACATAGTAAGCGCTTAACAAATACCATCATTATTATTGTAACCTCCCCAGCACTTAGAACAGTGCTTTGCACATAATAAGCGCTTAACAAATACCATTATTATTATTATTACTGAGCGCTTCTTGGGTGCGGCGCACTCGTGGCTCAGTGGAACAAGCTAGGGTTTTGGAGTCAGAGGTCATGGGTTCAAATAATAATAATGGCATTTATTAAGCGCTTACTATGTGCAAAGCACTGTTCTAAGCGCTGGGGAGGTGACAAGGTGATCAGGTTGTCCCCCGGGGGGCTCACAGTCTTCATCCCCATTTTCCAGATGAGGGAACTGAGGCCCAGAGAAGTGAAGTGACTTGCCCCAAGTCACCCAGCTGACAATTGGCAGAGCCGGGATTTGAACCCATGACCTCTGGCTCCCAAGCCTGCACTCTTTCCACTGAGCCACGCAGCTGACAATTGGCGGAGGCGTGATTTGAACCCATAACCTCTGACTCTGAAACCCGCGCTCTTTCCACTGAGCCACGCTGCTTCTCAGTGTAGTTCTCAGTGTACGCTGGACAGTTTACAGTGTAGACGGGCAGGCAGAAGGTAATATAAATCCATTTTGGATAGGGCATAAATAAATAAGTAAGTTTGTTCATTTATTAAGTAATCAATTTGGAAGTAATCTTGTTTTCCCCAATTGAATCAGTTGGCAGCGAAAAATGATGTGAAATTTTAGTGTTCCAGCTCTCAACTATTGTAGGTGATTTAGTGATCTCCCCCTTCCCGCTTCTAGACTGTGAGCCTGTTCTTGGGTAGAGATTGTCTCTATCTGTTGCCCAATTGTACTTCCCAAGCGCTTAGTACAGTGCTCTGCACACAGTAAGCGCTCAATAAATACCATTGAATGAATGAGTGAAAGAAAATATGATAGAGCTGAAGAGGGAGTGAACAAAGGGTGCAAATAATAATTTTGGTGTTTGTTAAGTGCTTACTATGTGCAGAGCACTGTTCTAAGCGCTGGGGGAGGATACAAGGTGATCAGGTTGTCCCACGGGGGGCTCACAATCTTCATCCCCATTACAATAATAATAAATAATGATGGTATTCATTCATTCATTTATTCATTCAATCATATTTATTGAGCGCTTCCTGTGTGCAGAGCACTGTACTAAGCACTTGGGAAGTCCAAGTTGGCAACATAGAGAGACGGTCCCTACCCAACAGCAGGCTCACCGTCTAGAAGGGGGAGACAGACAACAAAACAAAACATATTAATAAACTAAAATAAATAGAATGGTAAATATGTACAAGTAAAATAAATAGAGTAATAAATTTGTTAAGCGCTTACTATGTGCAGAGCACTGTTCTAAGCGCTGGGGAAGATACAAGGTGATCAGGTTGTCCCACGGGGGGCCCACAGTCTTCATCCCATTATAATAATAATAAATAATGATGGTATTTGATAAGCGCTTACTATGTGCAGAGCACTGTTCTAAGCGCTGATGGTATTTGTTAAGTGCTTACTATGTGCAGAGCACTGTTCTAAGCGCTGGGGAGGATAAAAGGTGATCAGGTTGTCCCACGGGGGGCTCACAGTCTTCATCCCCATTATAATAATAATAATAATCATCATCATCATCAATCGTATTTATTGAGCGCTTACTATGTGCAGAGCACTGTACTAAGCGCTTGGGAAGTCCAAGTTGGCAACATCTAGAGACAGTCCCTACCCAACAGTGGGGTCACAGTCTAAAAGGGGGAGACAGAGAACAAAACCAAACATACTAATAATAAATAAATGATGGTATTTGTTAAGTGCTTACTATGTGCAGAGCACTATTCTTAGCACTGGGGAGGATACAAGGTGATCAGGTTGTCCCACGGGGGGCTCACAGTCTTCATCCCCATTATAATAATAATAAATAATGATGGTATTTGTTAAGCACTTACTATGTGCAGAGCACTGTTCTAAGCGCTGATGGTATTTGTTAAGCGCTTACTATGTGCAGAGCACTGTTCTAAGCGCTGGGGAGGATACAAGGTGATCAGGTTGTCCCACGGGGGGCTCACAGTCTTCATCCCCATTATAATAATCATAAATAATGATGGCATTTGTTAAGCGCTTACTATGTGCAGAGCACTGTTCTAAGCGCTGGGGAAGATACAAGGTGATCAGGTTGTCCCACAGGGGGCTCACAGTCTTCATCCCATTATAATAATAATAAATAATGATGGTATTTGTTAAGCGCTTACTATGTGCAGAGCACTGTTCTAAGCACTGATGGTATTTGTTAAGCACTTACTATGTGCAGAGCACTTTTCTAAGTGCTGGGGAGGATATAAGGTGATCAGGTGATCCCACCGGGGGCTCATAATCTTCATCCCCATTTTACAGATGAGGCAACTGAGGCCCAGAGAAGTGAAGTGACTGGCCCAAAGTCACAATTTGTACTTCCCAAGTGCTTAGTACAGTGCTCTGCAGGCAGTAAGCGCTCAATAAATACGACTGATGATGATGATGATGATGACAAGAGGCGGAGTCGGGATTCGAACCCCTGACCTCCGACTCCCGAGCCCACGCCACGCCGGGGCCCAAGTGTAGTTTGCAAATCCAATTGCAAGGGCGACGCAGAAGGGAGGGGGAGGAGAGGAAAGTACAGTGCTCTGCACGTAGTAAGCGCTCAATAAATACGATTGAATGAATGAAAGGAGGGCTTAGTCTGGGAAGGCCTCTTGGAGGAGGTGGGCCTTCGATGAGCCTTTGGGTGGGGGGGGAGTCCCCACCTTCAGCCCCCAGCCCCAGAGGAGCAACACAAACACACACACACACACCTGTCGCGCCCCTCGCCCCCTTGAGTGTCCGGAGTTTCCACGCGTGTCCGTGACTGCGGCTCTTTGAGCTTCTGCCCTGTGTGACTGTGTTCCTGCGACTGATTTCTGCCACCGGATCCCTTGGAGTGTGTATAATAATAATAATAATAGCATTTATTAAGCGCTTACTATGTGCAAAGCACTGTTCTAAGCGCTGGGGAGGTTCCAAGGTGATCAGGTTTGTTTTATTTTGTTCGTATGTTTGGTTTTGTTCTCTGTCTCCCCCTTTTATCATCATCATCATCAATCGTATTTATTGAGCGCTTACTGTGTGCAGAGTAGACTGCGTGCAGAGTAGACTGTGAGCCCACAGTTGGGTAGGGACTGTCTCTAGATGTTGCCAACTTGGACTTCCCAAGCGCTTAGTACAGTGCTCTGCACACAGTAAGCGCTCAATAAATATGATTGATTGATTGATTGATCAGGTTGTCCCCCGGGGGGCTCCCAGTCTTCATCCCCATTTGACAGATGAGAACAGGGAAGTGAAATGACTTGCCCAAAGTCACACAGCTGACAGCTGGCGGGGTTGGGATTTGAACCCATGACCTCCGACTCCAAAGCCCGGGCCCTTTCCACCAGTGGAAAGGGCCCGGGCTTTGGAGGCTGAGGGCGTGGGTTCTAATCCCGGCTCCGCCACTCGTCAGCTGTGGGACTTTGGACAAGTTGCTTCACTTCTCTGGGCCTCAGTTCCCTCATCTGGAAAACAGGGATGAAGACTGTGAGCCGCATGTGGGACAACCTGATTTTCTTGTATCTACCCCAGTGCTTAGAACAGTGCTAGGCATGTAGTAAGTGCTTAATAATAATACTAATGATGATGGCATTTATTAAGCGCTTACTATGTGCAAAGCACTGTTCTAAGCACTGGGGAGAATAATTAACAAATGCCATCATTATTATTACCTACCTAAGTATCCAAGGCTGATTTCTAGGCCTGGATTATAATGATGGTATTTTTTTTAAGCGCTTACTATGGGCCAAGCACTGTTCTAAGCGCTGGGGCGGATACAAGGTATTCAGGTTGCCCCGCGTGGGGCTCCCAGTCTTCACCCCCATTTTCCAGATGAGGTCCCTGAGGCCCAGAGAAGTCATGGGTTCAAGTCCCGGCTCTGCCAATTGTCAGCTGTGTGACTTTGGGCAACCTCTCTGGGCCTCCTTTTCCTCGTCCGGAAAATGGGGATTAAGACTGTGAGCCCCATGTGGGCCAAACTGATTACCTTGTATCCCCCCAGCGCTTAGAACAGTGCTTGGCATGTAGTAAGCGCTTAATAAATGCTATCAAAAAAAAAGAAAGTGGCTTGCCCAGGGTCACACAGCAGGCAAGTGGCGGAATTAGAACCCACGACCTCCGACTCCCAAGGCCGGGCTCTTTCCAGCCAGGGATCTGCCCTGCATGTGCTTCCGTGTTTACACGCCTCTCTGTCGATCTCTGCAGCATCTTCGGCCTCCCACCTTGGGTTGTGAGCCCCTTGATTACCTCCTATCTACCCCAGCGTTTAGAACAGCGCTTGGCACATAGTAAGCGCTTAAAAATCAGCACAGTTATCATTATTGTCCCGGCCTTGGGCCCTGTCGCCTCTCCTCATCCCCCTCCCTTTTCCCTGCCCTTCCTTGCCTCTTTTGATTGTAATTACTCCTAATTATTTTCCTCCTGGCTCTACAGGACCCCTGGCCCTGTTCCCTAACTCCCCCTCCTCCATGCTTCCCTCCCAAGCGAGGGAGGGGGTTGGGCTGAATTAGAGTGGGGGGCCAGGAGAAGGGAGTTGCTTTTCCTCCCTGCCTTGAAGGCCGAAGCCCGGATCGCAGCAAGAGGGCTTGTGGTTAGACTTGGGAGGCCCCGCTTGACCACTGGGGTCTGGGGGGTTGGACTGGGAGATGAGGGGGGGACTGAGAACCTGGAGGGTCTCCTATGGGTGACCTCAGGCTGCGGGGAAGACCCCAGGCTGCGGGGAGGACCCAGGGTGAGTCCAGATTCGCGGACTAGTATCGGCTCTGAATAATAATAATAACGATATTCGTTCATTCTTATTTTATTTTGTTAATAGGTTTGGTTTCGTTCTCTGTCTCCCCCTTCTAGACTGTGAGCCCGCTGTTGGGTAGGGACCGTCTCTCTATGTTGCCAACTTGGACTTCCCAAGCGCTTAGTCCAGTGCTCTGCACACAGTAAGCGCTCAATAAATACGATTGAATGAATGAATAGTAAGCGCTTAATAAATGCCACCGTCAGTCTAGACAGTCTAGAAGGGGGAGACAGACAACAAAACAAAACATATTAACATATTCTTCTAGACTGTGAGCCCAGTGTTGGGTAGGGACCGTCTCTCTATGTTGCCAACTTGGACTTCCCAAGCGTTTAGTACAGTGCTCTGCACACAGTAAGCGCTCAATAAGTACGATTGAATGAATGAATGAAAAGTAAGCGCTTAATGAATGCCATCATCATTCTAGACAGTCTAGAAGGGGGACACAGACAACAGAACAAAACATATTAACATATTCTTCTAGACTGTGAGCCCGCTGTTGGGTAGGGACCGTCTCCAGATGTTGCCAACTTGGACATCCCAAGCGCTTAGTACAGTGCTCTGCACACAGTAAGCGCTCAATAAATACGATTGAATGAATGAATAGTAAGCGCTTAATAAATGCCATCATCATTCTAGACAGTCTAGAAGGGGGAGACAGACAACAAAACAAAACATAGTAACATATTCTTCTAGACTGTGAGCGCGCTGTTGGGTAGGGACTGTCTCTCTATGTTGCCAACTTGTACCTCCTAAGCGCTTAGTACAGTGCTCTCCACACAGTAAGCGCTCAATAAATACGATTGAATGAATGAATATTAATAAAATAAATAGGATAAGTATGTACAAATAAAATAGAGCAATAAATACATACAAACATTACTATGGGCAAAGCACTGTTCAACTACACCATGCTCCTTCTCTGTTATATTGTCCTTCTCCCAAGCTCTGCACACAGTAAGCGCTCAATAAATACGATTGAATGAATGAATGAA
Organism: Tachyglossus aculeatus; assembly: GCF_015852505.1. NCBI lineage: Eukaryota > Metazoa > Chordata > Mammalia > Monotremata > Tachyglossidae > Tachyglossus > Tachyglossus aculeatus. Next base: position 54,237,726 of record NC_052075.1, on the reverse strand, counting down.
TGAATGAATGAATAGTAAGCGCTTAATAAATGCCATCATCATTCTAGACAGGCTAGAAGGGGGAGACAGACAACAAAACAAAACATATTAACATATTCTTCTAGACTGTGAGCCCGCTGTTGGGTAGGGACCGTCTCTATACGTTGCCAGCTTGGACTTCCCAAGCACTTAGTACAGTGCTCTGCCCACAGTAAGCACTCAATAAATACGATTGAATGAATGAATGAATGAATACTAACAAAATAAAATAAATACAGTAAGTATTCTATTAGAGAAGCAGCGTGGCTCAGTGGAAAGAGCCCGGGCTTTGGAGTCAGAGGTCATGGGTTCAAATCCCAGCTCTGCCAATTGTCAGCTGTGTGACTTCGGGCAAGTCACTTCACTTCTCTGGGCCTCAGTTCCCTTATCTGTAAAATGGGGATTAAGACTGTGAGCCCCCCGTGGGACAACCTGATCACCCTTGAATCCTCCCCAGGGCTTAGAACGGTGCTTTGCACTCAGTAAGCGCTTAATAAATGCCATTAAAAAAAAAGTATGTACAAATAAAATAGAGTAATAAATACATACAAACATTACCATGGGCAAAGCACTGTTCAACTACACCACGCTGCTTAGAACAGTGCTTTGCACACAGTAAGTGCTTAATAAATGCCATTAAAAAAAGTATGTACAAATAAAATAGAGTAATAAATACGTACAAACATTACTATGGGCAAAGCACTGTTCAACTACACCATGCTGCTTAGAACAGTGCTTTGCACACAGTAAGCACTTAATAAATGCCATTAAAAAAAAGTATGTGCAAATAAAATAGAGTAATAAATACGTACAGACATTACTATGGGCAAAGCACTGTTCAACTACACCACGCTGCTTAGAACAGTGCTTTGCACACAGTAAGCGCTTAATAAATGCCATTAAAAAGAAGTATGTACAAATAAAATAGAGTAATAAATACGTACAAACATTACTATGGGCAAAGCACTGTTCAGCTACACCACGCTGCTTAGAACAGTGCTTTGCACACAGTAAGCGCTTAATAAATGCCATTAAAAAAAGTATGTACAAATAAAATAGAGTAATAAATACGTACAAACATTACTATGGGTAAAGCACTGTTCAACTACACCACGCTGCTTAGAACAGTGCTTTGCACACAGTAAGCGCTTAATAAATGCCATTAAAAAAAAAGTATGTGCAAATAAAATACAGTAATAAATACGTACAAACATTACTATGGGCAAAGCACTGTTCAACTACACCATGCTGCTTAGAACGGTGCTTTGCACACAGTAAGCACTTAATAAATGCCATTAAAAAAAAGTATGTACAAATAGAATAGAGTAATAAATACGTACAAACATTACTATGGGCAAAGCACAGTTCAACTACACCACGCTGCTTAGAACAGTGCTTTGCACACAGTAAGCGCTTAATAAATGCCATTAAAAAAGTATGTACAAATAAAATAGAGTAATAAATACGTACAAACATTACTATGGGTACAGCACTGTTCAACTACACCACGCTGCTTAGAACAGTGCTTTGCACACAGTAAGCGCTTAATAAATGCCATTAAAAAAAGTATGTGCAAATAAAATAGAGTAATAAATACGTACAAACATTACTATGGGCAAAGCACAGTTCAACTATACCACGCTGCTTAGAACAGTGCTTTGCACACAGTAAGCGCTTAATAAATGCCATTAAAAAACTATTTGCAAATAAAATAGAGTAATAAATACGTACAGACATTACTATGGGCAAAGCACAGTTCAACTACACCGCGCTGCTTAGAACAGTGCTTTGCACACAGTAAGCGCTTAATAAATGCCATTAAAAAAAAGTATGTACTGCCTAGCTCTTCCTTTCCTTACATTCCTAAACGCTGCCTCCTCAAGGGGCACGTCAGTTGACCGAGAGTTGCATTATACTCACACAAGCGCCTAGTACAGTGTTCTTTTTTTAATGGCATTTGCTAAGCGCTTTACTATGAGCCAAGCACTCTATTAAGCGCTGAGGTCTCCCCCTTCTAGACTGTGAGCCCACTGTTGGGTAGGGACCGTCTCTATATGTTGCCAACTTGGACTTCCCAAGCGCTTAGTACAGTGCTCTGCATACAGTAAGCGCTCAATAAATACGACTGAATGAATGAAAAAAAGTAAAATAGAGTAATAAATACATACTAACATTACTATGGGCCTAAAGCACTGTTCAACCACACCACACTGCTTCTCTGTCATATCGTCCTTCTCCCAAGCGCTTAGTACAGCGCTCTGTACGCAGTTTAAGATCTCCCTGGATACGAGTGACTGATGGACTAGAGGAAGGGATTCAATCAATCGTATTTATTGAGCGCTTACTGTGTGCAGAGCACTGTACTAAGCGCTTATTAGTATGGGTTGGGTACTACCCAACTACACAAAATAAAATAAGAATTAGTACGGGTTGGGGGGACCCTGAGGGAAAGGAGGCCTGGTGTTGGAGGGGCCCCGTCCCTGGTGGGCCGGGTGGGAGCGGGGAACGGGTCCAGTCATCGAGGCACAGAGGCCGCTTTGTGAGGCCCGAGCGGCGGCGGCGGGAGAGGTGAGAACTGTCTGGCCCCTCCATGGTCAACACGTCCCGCCTGGGAGGGACAGGGGCAGGGGGCAGGAGGGACGGGACAGGAGAGCCCCCCTACCCCCATGGCCGGCCCCAGCGACCCTCCTCACCCCCTCTCTGACCCTGGCTCAGACACCAGGCCTCGACTCCCTGACTTGAAGAATTGTCCTGGTTTTGTTGTTGCCAACTTGTACTTCCCAAGCGCTTAGTACGGTGCTCTGCACACAGTAAGCGCTCAATAAATACGATTGATTGATTGATTGTTGTTCAGTGCTTCCTATATGTGCCAGGCACGGTCCTAAGCGCCGGGGTGGAGACAGGCAAATCATTCATTAGTACAGTGCTCAAGCGCTTAGTACAGTGCTCAAGCGCTTAGTACAGTGCTCTGCACATAGTAAGCGCTCAATAAATACGATTGATGAGGATGATGATGATTCATTCATTCATTCAATTCACTCAGTCGTATTTACTGAGCGCTTACTGTGGGCAGAGCACTGGACTAAGCGCTTGGGAAGGACAAGTTGGCAACATCTAGAGACGGGCCCTACCCAACGGCGGGCTCACAGTCTAGCAGGGGGAGACAGACAACAAAACATATTAACAAAATAAAATAAATGGAATAAATATGTCCGAATAAAATAGAGTAATAAATACGTACAAACATATATACATATTCATTCATTCATTCAATCGTATTTATTGAGCGCTTACTGTGTGCAGAGCACTGGACTAAGCGCTTGGGAAGGACAAGTTGGCAACATCTAGAGACGGGCCCTACCCAACGGCGGGCTCGCAGTCTAGAAGGGGGAGATAGATAACAAAACATATTAACAAAATAAAATAAATAGAATAAATATGTCCAAATAAAATACATAGAGTAATAAATATGTACAAACATATATACATATTCATTCATTCATTCATTCAATCGTATTTACTGAGCGCTTACTGTGGGCAGAGCACTGGACTAAGCGCTTGGGAAGGACAAGTTGGCAACATCTAGAGACGGTCCCTGCCCAACAGCGGGCTCACAGTCTAGAAGGGGGAGACAGACAACAAAACATATTAACAAAATAAAATAAATAGAATAAATATGTCCAAATAAAATAAATAGAGTAATAAATACATACAAACATATATACATATTCATTCATTCATTCAATCGTATTTATTGAGCGCTTACTGTGTGCAGAGCACTGGACTAAGCGCTGGGGAAGTACAAGTTGGGAACATATAGAGATGGTCCCTACCCAACAGTGGGCTCACAGTCTAGAAGGGGGAGACAGAGAACAAAACAAAACATATTAACAAAATAAAATAAATAGAATAAATATGTCCAAATAAAATAGAGTAATAATAAATACATACAAACATATATACATATTCATTCATTCATTCATTCGATCGTATTTACTGAGCACTTACTATATGCAGAGAGCTGTACTAAGCGATTGGGAAAGTACAATACAGCAATTAAGAGAGACAATCCCTGCCCACAACGAGTTCACAGTCTGGTGGGGGAGAGACAGACACCAATACAAATAAAGAGACGTCAGTATAAATAAATAAAATGACAAGACATATATACGTAAGTGCTGTGGGATGGAGAGAGGGGGGAAGAGAGAAGAGAGCATGTCAGGGCGATGCAGAAGGGAGTGCAGGGGTGCGGAAAAATGGGGCTTAGTTTGGGAAGGCCTCTTGGAGGAGATGGGCCTTCAGCCCCCAGAGCCCCTCTCCTCTTCCTCCTCCTCCCCCTCGGCTCTCTCCTCCCTCTCCTTTTCCTCCTCCTCCTCCCTCTCCTCTTCCTCTCCCTCTGCCCCCTCCTCCTCCTCCTCTCCCTCTGCCCCCCCTCCCCTTCTTCCTCCACCTTCTTTCTCCTCTCCCCTCCTCCTTCTCCTCTTTCCCCATACTTCCCCTTCTCTTCCCCTTCTCCCACCTCTCCCCTTCCCTCTCCTTCTTTCTCCCCATCTTCTCCTTCCCTCTCTCCTCTCCTCCTCCTCCTCTTTCCCCATACTTCCCCTTCTCTTCCCCTTCTCCCACCTCTCCCCTTCCCTCTCCTTCTTTCTCCCCATCTTCTTCTTCCCTCTCTCCTCTCCTCTCCTCCTCCTCCTCCTCTTTCCCCATACTTCCCCTTCTCTTCCCCTTCTCCCACCTCTCCCCTTCCCTCTCTTTCTTTCTCCCCTCCGTCTCCTTCCCTCTCTCCTCTCCCCCCTCTCCTCTTACTGAGCGCTTACTATGTGCAGAGCGCTGCACTAAGCGCTTGGGAAAGCACCATACAGCAATAAAGAGAGACAAACCCTGCCCACAACGAGTTCACAGTCTAGTGGGGGAGAGACAGACATCAATACAAATAAACAGGCGTCAATATAAGTAAATAAAATGACAAGACATATATACGTAAGTGCTGTGGGATGGAGGGGGGGGGAAGAGAGAAGAGAGCAAGTCAGGGCGATGCAGAAGGGAGTGCGGGGGTGAGGAAAAAAGGGGCTTAGTCTGGGAAGGCCTCTTAGAGGCGATGGGCCTTCAGCCCCCAGAGCCCATCTCCTCTTCCTCCTCCTCCCCCTCGGCTCCCTCCTCCCTGTCCTTTTCCTCCTCCTCCTCCCTCTCCTCTTCCTCTCCCTCTGCCCCCTCCTCCTCTCCCTCTGCCCCCTCCTCCATCTCCCCCTCCTCCCCTTCTTCCTCCACCTTCTTTCTCCTCTCCCCTCCTCCTCCTCCTCTTTCCCCATACTTCCCCTTCTCTTCCCCTTCTCCCACCTCTCCCCTTCCCTCTCCTTCTTTCTCCCATCTTCTCCTTTCCTCTCTCCTCTCCCCTCCTCCTCCTCTTTCCCCATGCTTCCCCTTCTCTTCCCCTTCTCCCACCTCTCCCCTTCCCTCTCCTTCTTTCTCCCCTCCTTCTCCTTCCCTCTCTCCTCTCCCCCCCCTCCTCTTACTGAGCGCTTACTATATGCAGAGCGCTGCACTAAGCGCTTGGGGAAGCGCAATACAGCAATAAAGAGGGACATTCCCTGCCCACAACGAGTTCACAGTGTAGTGGGGGAGAGACAGACATCAATACAAATAAACAGGCGTCAATATAAATAAATAAAATGACAAGACATATATACGTAAGTGCTGTGGTATGGAGAGAGGGGGGAAAAGAGAAGAGAGCAAGTCAGGGCGATGCAGAAGGGAGTGGGGGGTGAGGAAAAATGGACATTTTTCCCCTCCTCTCTTTCTGCCCCTCCTTCCTCTCCTTCCTCCTCCCCCGCCTATTCCTCTTCCCTCCCTCTTCTTCCTCCCTTCCTCTTCCTCCTCCTCTCCCCACCTCCTCCTCTCTCCCCGGTCTACCTTCTGTTCCCCCTTCTCTCTCCCATCTCTCCTCTTCCTTCTCCATCTTTCATTCATTCAATCGTATTTATTGAGCGCTTACTGTGTGCAGAGCACTGTACTAAGCGCTTGGGAAGGACAAGTTGGCAACATATAGAGTGGGCTCTTCTCTCCTCCTCCTCTTCCTCCCCATCCCCTCTCCTTCCTCCTGTTCTTCTCTCTTCCTCCTCCTCTTCCTCCTCTCTCCTGCCTCCTCCTCCTCCTGCTCCTCCACTTCTCTCCCTGCCTCCTGCCCCGTGGTATTAATAAATCAATAAATACAATTAATAATTCAATAAATACGATTGAATGGATGAATGAATTAACAATCATAATGATGACGTTTGTTAAGCACTTACTATGTGCCAAGCACTGTTCTAAGCGCTGGGGGAGATGCAAGGTCATCAGGTTGTCATCATCATCATCATCATCAATCGCATTTATTGAGCGCTTACTATGTGCAGAGCACTGTACTAAGCGCTTGGGAAGTACAAATTGGCAACATACAGAGACAGTCCCTACCCAACAGTGGGCTCACAGTCTGCGCTGGGAGAGATACAAGGTGATCAGGTTGTCCCACGTGGGGCTCCCAGTCTTCATCCCCATTTTCCAGATGAGGGAACTGAGGCCCAGAGAAGTGAAACGACTCGCCCGAAGTCACACAGCAGACATTCATTCATTCATTCATTCATTCAATTGTATTGATTGAGTGCTTACTGTGTGCAGAGCACCGTACTAAGTGCTTGGGAAGTCCAAGTTGGCAACATCTAGGGACGGTCCCTACCCAACAGTGGGCTCACAGTCTAGAAGGGGGAGACAGATGACAAAACAGAACATATTAACAAAATAAAATAAATGGACTAGTAAATATATATACTATATATATGTTCATTCATTCATTCATCCAATCGTATTTATTGAGCGCTTACTGTGTGCAGAGCACTGGACTAAGCGCTTGGGAAGTCCAAGTTGGCAACATATAGAGACAGTCCCTACCCAACAGTGGGCTCCCAGTCTAGAAGGGGGCGACAGACGACAAAACGAAATATATTAACAAAATAAAATAAACAGAATAAATATGTCCATTCATTCATTCATTCCATCGTATTGATTGAGCGCTTACAGTGTGCAGAGCACTGGACTAAGCACTTGGGAAGTCCAAGTTGGCAACATCTAGAGACGCTCCCTACCCAACGGCGGGCTCCCAGTCTAGAAGGGGGCGACAGACGACAAAACGAAATATCTTAACAAAATAAAACAAATAGAATAAATATGTCCATTCATTCATTCATTCCATCGTATTGATTGAGCGCTTACAGTGTGCAGAGCGCTGGACTAAGCGCTTGGGAAGTCCAAGTTGGCAACATCTAGAGACGCTCCCTACCCAACGGCGGGCTCCCAGTCTAGAAGGGGGCGACAGACGACAAAACAGAACGTATTAACAAAATAAAACAAATAGAATCAATCAATCAATTGTATTTATTGAGCGCTTACTGAGTGCGGAGCGCTGTACTAAGCGCTTGGGAAGTCCAAATTGGCAACATCTAGAGACGGTCCCTACCCAACGGTGGGCTCACAGTCTAGAAGGGGGAGACTGGATGAGGGGCCCTGATTTTGGGGGTCCCGGGGGTGGGAGCAGGCCTTGCGGGTCACCCCAGCCGGCCCCCCTCCCTCCCCGGGACCCCCGGGACCCCCTTCCTCCCTCCCTCCCTCCCTCCCTCCCCCCCCATTCCCGCAATTCCCGCCCCCGTCCCGGCCCGGAGCTCAGGCCCGGGATACAAAAGTGTCTTTCTCCCGGCTCCAGAAGGGCTTCCAGGAGGGTGGGTTATTTTTACAGCCACTCCGGATGGATCCTTCAGAGAAAATAAACAAAGCCGCGCGCACACACACACACACACGCACACACACACTCCGTCACCACACACGTACACCCACAACCCCACAAGGCACACACACACACGTATTCACACCAGTCACCAACACTTGTGTACATACACACACTCAGTCACCACACATGCACACCCACAACCGCACACAAACGCACACACAGTCACCAACACTTGTGTACATACACACACACACACACAAACTCAGTCACCGCACATGCACACCCACAACCCCACAAGGCGCACAAACACACGTGTGCACACACACACGTATTCACACCAGTCACCAATACTTTTGTACATACACACACACAAACTCAGTCACCACACATGTACACCCACAACCCCACAAGGCACACAAGCGCACACACACACACACACGTATTCACACCAGTCACCAACACTTGTGTACATACACACACTCACTCAGTCACCACACATGCACACCCACAACCGCACACAAACGCACACACAGTCACCAACACTTGTGTACATACACACACACACACACACAAACTCAGTCACCGCACATGCACACCCACAACCCCACAAGGCGCACAAACACACGTGTGCACACACACACGTATTCACACCAGTCACCAATACTTTTGTACATACATACACACACACAAACTCAGTCACCACACATGTACACCCACAACCCCACAAGGCACACAAGCGCGCACACACACACGTATTCACACCAGTCACCAACACTTGTGTACATACACACACACTCACTCAGTCACCGCACATGTACACCCACAACCCCACAAGGCACACAAACGCACACACAGTCACCAACACTTGTGTACATACACACACACACACAAACTCAGTCACCACACATGCACACCCACAACCCCACAAGGCGCACAAACGCACACACACACGTATTCGCACCAGTCACCAATACTTTTGTACATACATACACACACACAAACTCAGTCACCACACCTGTACATCCACAACCACAAGGCACACAAACGCACAGACACACGTACTCACACCAGTCACCAACACGTGTACACACACACACACACACACACACACAAAGTCACCACACATGTACACCCATAACCCCACAAGGCATGCAAACATACACACACGTACTCACACCAGTCACCAACACGTGCGCACACACACACACACACACACACACAAAGTCACCACACATGTACACCCATAACCCCACAAGGTATGCAAACACACACACACGCACTCACACAGTCACCAACACGTGCACACACACACACACACACACACACACACACACAAAGTCACCACACATGTACACCCATAACCCCACAAGGTATGCAAACACACACACACGGACCCACACCAGTCACCAACACGTGCACACACACACACAGTCACTACACATGTACACACACACAACCACACAAGACACATGTTCACACGTACACCGCTGCACCAGACACTCACAATCACCAGCACTTTACACACACCTACATACGTACCCAGCGCTTAGAACAGTGCTTTGCACATAGTAAGCGCTTAATAAATGCCATTATTATTATTATACGTACACACACCCACACCAGACACTCATTCATTCCTTCATTCATTCGATCGTATTTATTGAGCGCTTACTTTTCATTCATCCATTCATTAAATCGTGGGACAACCTGATCACCTTGTATTCATTCATTCATTCAATCGTATTTATTGAGCGCTTACTGTGTGCAAAGCACTGTACTAAGCGCTTGGGAAGGACAAGCTGGCAACATACAGAGACGGTACTCACAGTTACCGATGCCAGTCCCCTCACACCCGCTCGCACACATCCCTGCTCATACACGCCCAGTCACACTCACAGCCACAGAAGACACAGTCATTCATTCATCCATTCAATCGTATTTATTGAGCACTTACTGGGCGCAGAGCACTGTACTAAGCGCTTGGGAAGTCCAAGTTGGCAACATAAAGAGACGGTCCCTACCCAACAGTGGGCTCACGGCCTAGAAGATACACGTACACATGTATGAAGCAGCGTGGCTCAGTGGAAAGAGCCCGGGCTTTGGAGTCAGAGGTCGCGGGTTCAAATCCCGGCTCCGCCCATTGTCAGCTGTGTGACTTTGGGCAAGTCACTTCGCTTCTCTGGGCCTCAGTTTCCTCATCTGGAAAATGGGGATGAAGACTGTGAGCCCCCCGGGGGACAACCTGATCACCTTGTAACCTCCTCAGTGCTTAGAACAGGGCTTTGCACACAGGAAGCGCTTAATAAAATGCCATCGTTATTATTATTATTATGTACACACCCACACCTGATACTTACTTTCCCCCTTCTAGACTGTGAGCCCACTGTTGGGTAGGGATCGTCTATATATGTTGCCAACTTGGACTTCCCAAGCGCTTAGTACAGTGCTCTGCACACAATAGGCGCTCAATCAATACGATTGATTGATTGATTGATTGATTACAATCACCAAACACTCCCCCCTCATTACTTTCTCCCTTCTAGACTGTGAGCCCACTGTTGGGTAGGGACCATCTCTATATGTTGCCAACTTGGACTTCCCAAGCGCTTAGTACAGTGCTCTGCACACAATAGGTGCTCAATCAATACGATTGATTGATTGATTGATTGATTACAGTCACCAATATTTGTCCACTCACACTCCCCCCTCATTACTTTCCCCCTTCTAGACTGTGAGCCCACTGTTGGGTAGGGACCGTCTGTCTATGTTGCCAACTTGGACTTCCCAAGCGCTTAGTACAGTACTCTGCACACAATAGGTGCTCAATCAATACGATTGATTGATTTATTGATTGATTACAGTCACCAATATTTGTCCACTCACACTCCCCCCCTCATTACTTTCCCCCTTCTAGACTGTGACCCCACTGTTGGGTAGGGACCGTCTGTCTATGTTGCCAACTTGGACTTCCCAAGCGCCTAGAACAGTGCTCTGCGCACAGTAAGCGCTCAATAAATACGACTGATTGATTGATTGGACTTCCCAAGCACTTAGAACAGTGCTCTGCGCACAGTGAGCGCTCAATAAATACGATTGATTGAATGAATGAACACGAGGAAGGACGTTCAGGGTGGAACCGGCAAGACGTTCCAATCTCAGCTCAGCCACTTGTCAGCTGGGTGACCTTAAGCAAGTCATTTCCCTTCTTGGCGCCTCGCTGGGGATGAAGACCGAGGCCCGTGTGAAACGTGGAGCGTGTCCGACTCCATTATCTTGTATCACCATCAATCGTATTTATTGAGCGCTTACTATGTGCAGAACACTGTACTAAGCGCTTGGGAAGTACAAATTGGCAACATATAGAGACAGTCCCTACCCAACAGTGGGCTCACGGTCTAAAAGATTGTATCCATCCATCCATCTTGTATCCATCCCGGCGCTTAGAGCGGTGTCCGGCGCAAAGTAAGTGCTTAACAAATACCACAAAAAAAAAAAAAAACGGTGGTGGTGGCCACACCTGGGTGGCCAGAAAGGACCTGAAAATCATATCCATCAATTATTCAATCAATCGTATTTATTGAGTGTTTACTGTGTGCAGGACACTGTGCCCCCAGTCCCACATACTCACAGCTCCCCTAACACCCCACAACCTCTCACCTCATCTTCCCTCTCCATCCCCCTTCTAGACTGTGAGCCCACTGTTGGGGAGGGACCGTCTCTATATGTTGCCAACTTGGACTTCCCAAGCGCTTAGTACAGTGCTCTGCACACAGTAAATGCTCAATAAATACGATTAATTGATTGATTGATTGATTCTCCAGAAAGCCTTCTATAATTCTTCCCAACAAACCAGACTTCTAGACTGTGAGCCCACTGTCGGGTAGGGACCGTCTCTAGATGTTGTCAACTAGGACTTCCCAAGCACTTAGTACAGTGCTCCACACACAGTAAGAGCTCAACAAATACAATTGATTGATTGATTGATCCCAGACCCAAAGCCCAAAGCCCACCTTCTCCAGAAAGCCTTCTATAATTCTTCCCAACAAACCAGACTTCTAGACTGTGAGCCCACTGTTGGGTAGGGACCAGCTCTATATGTTGCCAACTTGGACTTCCCAAGCACTTAGTACAGTGCTCTGCACACAGTAAGCGCTCAACAAATACGATTGATTGATTGATTGATCCCAGACCCAAAGCCCGCCTTCTCCAGAAAGCCTTCTATAATTCTTCCGAACAAACCAGACTTCTAGACTGAGCCCACTGTTGGGTAGGGACTGTCCCTATATGTTGCCAACTTGTACTTCCCAAGCGCTTAGTACAGTGCTCTGCACACAGTAAGCACTCAACAAATACGACTGATTGATTGATTGATCCCAGACCCAAAGCCCAAAGCCCGCCTTCTCCAGAAAGCCTTCAATAATTCTTCCCAACAAACCAGACTTCTAGACTGTGAGCCCGCTGTTGGGTAGGGACCGTCTCTATATGTTGCCAACTTGGACTTCCCAAGCGCTTACTACAGTGCTCCGCACACAGTAAGCGCTCAATCAATACGATTGAATGAATGAATCAAAAGATAATTGTCCCGCCCTGACTCTGGTTTGGAATCAAGAATGGGAGAGGGCAAGGAGGGCTAGAAGGACAGGGAGAAGGGAATCGATCTGGACCCCTGGTAAGAAAGCTGTGGGCCCAAAGGACGGCCCGGGTCATCATTTAGGACCCTAAATGATAGTAATAATTAACAATAATAATAATAATAATAATTGTGGTCCCTCTCAGGCTTGCACCTGGAGAGTTTCCAGTCCTCTACCAGTCACGACTACGGGAAGGAGAGTCAAGCAGAGGCCTACCCATTCCATTCCTGGCTTGGCTAGCAAGTGGAAGGCAACCTGCTACAATCAATCAATCAATCAATCAATCAATCAATCGTATTTATTGAGCGCTTACTGTGTGCAGAGCACTGTACTAAGCGCTTGTGAAGTACAAGCTGGCAACATATAGACAGTCCCTACCCAACAGTGGGCTCACAGTCTAGAGGCTACAAGTCACGACTCACTCCCGCTGGGCAACAGCGGCACGGGAAAGAGTCGAGGGCGGAGACTCGGGTTCCCTGCTGGAAATCCGTATTTTTCCCAAGAAAACTCCACGGATCCGCTACCAGAACGATCGCAGATGGAGGTGGGTCTTCTGGGAGAGGTGTGTCCGTGGCCTCGCTAACGGTCGGACACGACTCGACAGCGTAAGACGACAATAACTGTGGTCTTTGTTAATCGCTTGCCAGGTGCCAGGCACTGTACTAAGCGCTGGGATAGATATGAGCAAATCGGGTTGGGCACAGTCCCTGTCCCACACAGGGCTCACGGCCTTAAACCCCATTTTACAGATGAGGGAACCGAGGCCCAGAGAAGTGAAGTGACTTGCCCAAGGCCACGCAGCTGCCAAGTGGCGGAAGCGGGATTGGAACTCGTGACCTTCTGACTTCGAGGCCCGTGCTCTATCGACTAGAGCACTAGGGAAGCAGCATGGCTCAGTGAAAATCAATCAATCAATCATTTATTGAGCGCTTAGTGTGTGCAGAGCACTGTACTAAGCGTTTGGGAAGTACAAGAGCCCGGGCTTGGGAGCCAGAGGTCATGGGTTCTAATCCCGACTCTGCCACGTGTCAGCTGGGTGACTTTGGGCAAGTCACTTCACTTCTCTGGGCCTCAGTGACCTCTTCTGTAAAATGGGGATGAAGACTGGGAGACCCACGTGGGACAACCTGATCACCTTGTATTCCCTCCCCAGCGCTTAGAACAGTGCTTCGCACATAGTAAGCGCTTAACAAATGCCACCGTTATTATTACGATTACTACCCCATGCTGCTTCCTCAAGATGGGAACCAGCCAGCCCGACAACCAGACGTCCACTTTGGCAGGACCAAGCAATAACAATATTGATATTGTGAATCAATAAATTCATCATCATCATCATCAATCGTATTTATTGAGCGCTTACTGTGTGCAAAGCACTGTACTAAGCGCTTGGGAAGTACAAGTTGGTAACATATAGAGACAGTCCCTACCCAGCAGTGGGCTCACAGTCTAAAAGTCTAAATAAATTGGTATTTGCTAAGCACATACTGTCTGCCAAGCCCTTTGCTGAGCCCTGGAGAGATACAAGATAATCAGGCCGGACACAGAAAATAATAATAATAATGATGGCATTTATTAAGCGCCTACTATGTGCAAAGCACTGTTCTAAGCGCTGGGGTAGATACAAGGTAATCAAGTTGTCCCACGTGGGGCTCACAGACTTAATCCCCATTTTCCAGATGAGGTAAATGAGGCACAGAGAATAATAATAATAACGATGATGGCATTTATTAAGCGCTTACTATGTGCAAAGCACTGTTCTAAGCGGTGGGGGGGATACAAGGTGATCAGGTTGTCCCACGTGGGGCTCACAGTCTTAATCCCCATTTTCCAGATGAGGTAAATGAGGCACAGAGAATAATAACAATAATAATGATGACATTTATTAAGCGCTTATTATGTGCACAGCACTGTTCAAAGCTCTGGGGGGGGATACAAGGTGATCAGGTTGTCCCACGTGGGGCTCACAGTCTTCATCCCCATTTGCCAGATGAGGGAACTGAGGCACAGAGAATAATAATGATAATAATGATGGTATATGTTAAGCGCTTACTATGTGCAAAGCACTGTTCTAAGCGATGGGGGAATACAAGGTGATCAGGTTGTCCCACGTGGGGCTCACAGACTTAATCCCCATTTTCCAGATGAGGTAACTGAGGCACAGAGAATAATAATAATAATAATAATGATGGTATTTGTTAAGCGCTTACTATGTGCAAAGCACTGTTCTAAGTACTGGGGGGATACAAGGTGATCAGGTTGTCCCACGTGGGGCTCACAGTCTTAATCCCCATTTTCCAGATGAGGTAACTGAGGCACAGAGAATAATAATAATAATAATGATGGTATATGTTAAGCACCTACTATGTGCAAAGCACTGTTCTAAGTACTGGGGGGATACAAGGTGATCAGGTTGTCCCACGTGGGGCTCACAGTCTTAATCCCCATTTTCCAGGTGAGGGAACTGAGGCACAGAGAATAATAATAATAATAATGATGGTATATGTTAAGCACCTACTATGTGCAAAGCACTGTTCTAAGTACTGGGGGGATACAAGGTGATCAGGTTGTCCCACGTGGGGCTCACAGTCTTAATCCCCATTTTCCAGGTGAGGGAACTGAGGCACAGAGAATAATAATAATAATAATGATGGTATTTGTTAAGCGCTTACTATGTGCAAAGCACTGTTCTAAGTACTGGGGGGATACAAGGTGATCAGGTTGTTCCACGTGGGGCTCACAGTCTTAATCCCCATTTTCCAGGTGAGGGAACTGAGGCACAGCGAAGTGAAGTGACTTGCCCAGAGTCACCCAGCTGACAATTGGCGGAGCCGGGATTAGAACCCATGACCTCTGACTCCAGAGCCCGGGCTCTTTCCACCGAGCCACGCTGCTTCTCTGTGGGATCTTGTCCCACAAGGGGCTCACCGTCTAGGAGAGAAGGAGTCTGGGGATTTCTATCCCCATTTTACAGCTGAGGAACCTGAGGTTCAGAGAAGGTAGGTGACCTACTCAATGTCAAACAGCAGGTAGGAGACGGAGCAGGAGTAGAACTCAGGTCTCCAAACTTGCTCCAAGTGGTCCCGTCCCCCCCTCACCTCAGGGTCCGGGGTCCAGGCCTGCCCCAGGTGACCTGTGGGGCATTCATTCATTCATTAATCGTATTTAGTACAGTGCTCTGCACACAGTAAGCGCTCAATAAATACGATTGATTGATTTATTGAGCGCTTACTGTGTATAGATCACTGTACTAAACGCTTGGAAAATACAATTCAGCAACAAAGAGAGAGAATCCGTGCCCACACCGGGTTTACTGGGGAGGGGCCGTGGGGAAGGACGTGGCTTAGTGGAAAGAGCCCGGTCTTGGGAGTCAGAGGTTGTGAGTTCTAATCCCGCCTCTGCCACTTGCCAGCTGTGGGACTCTGGGCAAGTCACTTAACGACTCTGCACCTCAGTCACCTCATCTGGAAAATGGGGATTAAGACCAGCCCGGGCTCCAGTGTCTGGAGGAGGGGGCTGCGCTGGGCCCTGCTGTGGCCGGAGAGAGCCAGGAGGACGAGGACGCTTCTGGTCTCGGGCTCAAAACCATTTTTCTTCTTTTTTTCCTTTCTTTTTGATTCCTCATTCCTGTGGAAAGTCTGAAGAAAAATCCCGGGGACCCGTCCCCGGACTTATTTGCTTTCGGAAAATGCTCGCTCGCCCTGCTGGGGAAAACAGGGCTTTTAGTTTTTGGGTTTTGGGCCTTTCACAACTCAAACACAGCCGGGTTTTCAGGAGCCTCCTCCTTGGCATCCTCGGCTGCCCCCTCGCCCGCGAAGACACCCAGCCACCTGGATTGAGGAGGAGAGAGAAGAGAAGGAGGAGGAGGAGGAGGAGGAGGAGGAGGAGGAGGAGACGTTTGCTTTGGGAGCAAAATCCAGAGCGGTGCCCGCCCTGGCAGCTCTGCCCTCCTTACCCATCCTTCAGCCTGGTGTCATTCTTGCCCGCTCCAGCCCCGGCCGGTTCTGCAGCCCCCCGCGGACCCTTCCCTCCTCAAGGCCGTCTAGAGGGTCGGGGGGTGTCAATCAATCAATCAATCGTATTTATTGAGCACTTACTGTGTGCAGAGCACTGGACTAAGCGCTTGGGAAGTCCAAGTTGGCAACATCTAGAGACGGGCCCTACCCAACAGTGGGCTCACAGTCTAAAAGGGGGAGACAGAGAACAAAGCCAAACATACTAGCAAAATAAAATAAATAGAATAGATATGTACAAGTAAAATAAATAGAGTAATAAACATGTAATAATATATATATATAATATCGTGGCATTTATTAAGCGCTTACTATGTGCAAAGCACTGTTCGAAGCACTGGGGAGGATACAAGGTGATCAGGTTGTCCCACGGGGGGCTCACAGTCTTCATTCCCATTTTGCAGATAAGGTATCTGAGGCCCAGAGAAGTGAAGAGACTTGCCCAGAGTCACACAGCTGACAGTTGGCGGAGCCGGGATTTGAACCCATGACCTCCGACTCCAAAGCCCGTGTTCTTTTCCACTAAGCCACGCTGCTTCTATATATGCATATATACAGGTGTATATGTGGGTGTCGGGAGGAGGGAGATCCAGGACCCTTTGAGCTAACTTTCCTGTAGGCCTTGGGTCTCTCATTCATTCAATCGTATTTATTGAGCACTTACTGTATGCAGAGCACTGTACTAAGCGCTTGGGTAGTACAAGTTGGCAACATATAGAGACGGTCCCTACCCAACAGTGGGCTCACAGTCTAGAAGACATATCGATATGCACCCCCTGTAGACTCTAAGGTCACTGTGGGCAGGGAACGGGTCTACCAACTCTGTTAAATTGTACTCTCCCAAGTGCTTAGTACAGTGCTCTCTCCTAGCCAAGAGCTTCCCTGTGGGTCTTTATTCATTCATTCAATCGCATTTATTGAGAAGCAGCATGGCTCAGTGGAAAGAGCCCAGGCTTTGGAGTCAGAAGTCATGGGTTCAAGTCCAATTGTCAGCTGTGCGACTCTGAGCAAGTCACTTCACTTCTCTGGGCCTTGGTTACCTCATCTGTAAAATGGGGATAGAGACTGTGGGGCAAGCTGATCACCTTGTAACCTCCCCAGCGCTTAGAACAGTGCTTTGCACGTAGTAAGTGCTTAACAAATACCATTATAATTATTATTATTTCGCTTAACAAATACCATCATCATTATTATTATTATTTTTAATGGCATTTGTTAAGTGCTTACTATGTGCAAAGCACTGTTCTAAGCCGCTGGGGAGGTTACAAGGTGATGAGGTTGTCCCCCGTGGGACTCACAGTCTTAATCCCCATTTTACAGATGAGGTCACTGAGGCACAGAGAAGTGAAGTGACTGGCCCAAAGTCACACAACTGACAAGTGGCAGAGCTGGGATTTGAACCCATGACCTCTGACTCCAAAGCCCGTGCTTTTTCCACTGAGCCACACTGCTTCTTCTTCTTCTTAATATTCTCTGGGCCTCGGTTACCTCATCTGGAAAATGGGGATGAAGAATGTGAGCCCCCCGTGGGACAACCTGATCACCATGTGAGCCCACTGTTGGGTAGGGACCGTCTCTCTATGTTGCCAACTTGTCCTTCCCAAGCGCTTAGTACAGTGCTCTGCATACAGTAAGCGCTCAATAAATGCGACTGAATGAATGAATGAATAACCTCCCCAGCGCTTAGAACAGTGCTATGCATATAGTAAGTGCTTAATAAATGCCATCATCATCATTATTATTATTATTATTACTAAGTGCTTGGGAAAGTAGTAAGCGCTCAATAAATACGATTGATTGATTGATTGATTGATTGATTGAAAGTACAGTCCAGCAACAGAGTTAATAATGAGCTCACGGTTTGGGGGGGAGACAGACATCAATGCAAGGATACAGATATCAATAAAAACAAATAAAATTAAAGATATAATTGTAAGTGCTGTGGGGAGGGGAGAGGAGGGAAGAGCAAAGGGAGCAAGTAAGGTGACGCTGAAGGTGGAGGGAGGTGGGTCCTCACCTCCTGCAGCCTTCTGATCCCCTGACATCTAATAGGCGTCCAGTAAAAGGACCGGGCTCTCTACTAGACGGCAGCCTGGCCTGCCTGGGGATGGGGGTGAGGTGGGGTGGGGGGCAGGATCTGGGGCCAGGTGGTCCCCAAAGGATTTTAGAGAAGCAGCGTGGCTCAGTGGAAAGAGCCCGGGCTTTGGAGTCAGAGATCATGGGTTCAAATCCCGCCTCTGCCGCTTGTCAGCTGTGTGACTTTGGGCAAGTCACTTCACTTCTCTGGGCCTCAGTTCCCTCCTCTGGAAAATGGGGATTAAGACTGTGAGCACCCCCGTGGGACAACCTGATCACCTTGTAACCTCCCCAGTGCTTAGAACAGTGCTTTACACATAGTAAGCGCTTAATAAATGCCATTATTATTATTTATTATTATAATACCAATCAATCAGTAATAACTGTGGTATTTTTTAAGCTCTTACTATGTGCCAGGCACTGTATTAAGCGCTGGGGTTGATACAAGCAAATCGGATTGGACCCAGTCCCTGTCCCACGTGGGGCTCACAGTCTTAATTCCCATTTTATAGATGAGAGAACTGAGGCCAAGAGAAGTGAAGTGACTTGTCCAAGGCCCTACAGTAGGCATGTGGCAGAGCCGGGATTAGAACCCAGGTCCTTCTGACAGCCAGGCCCAGCTCTGTCTTCTAGACTGTCACCTCGTTATGGGTAGGGAATGTGACTCCTTAGTCTCTTGTATGGTACTCTCTTAGGTGCTTAGAACAGTGCTCTGTACTTAATGAGCGCTCAATAAGTACCACTGATTGATTGACCGGTTAATTGACAGGCCACACTCCATCAATGGCATTGATTCTTGAGCATCTACTGAGCGCTGGGCCCTAGTGCTTGGGAGAGAATAGCATTCATTCATTCGGCCGTATTTATTGAGCGCTTTCTGTGTGCAGAGCACTGTACTAAGCGCTTTGGAGAGGACAATATAGCAATAGCTGGAGCAAGGCGCGGTTGCCTGACTTGCGGACGCTTACCAGGTAGCGGTAACGAGTCCCCTTCTAGACTGTGAGCCCACTGTTGGGTAGGGACCGTCTCTATATGTTGACAACTTGTACTTCCCAAGCGCTTAGTACGGTGCTCTGCACACAGTAAGTGCTCAATAAATACGATTGATTGATTGATTGAGAAGCAGTGTGGCTCAGTGGAAAGAGCCCGGGCTTGGGAGTCAGAGGTCATGGGTTCAAATCCCAGCTCCGCCGCTTGTCAGCTGGGTGACTTTGGGCAAGTCACTTCACTTCTCTTCCCTCATCTGTCAAAAGGGGGATTAAAATTGTGAGCCCCACATGGGACCACCTCATCACCTTATATCCTCCCCAGCGCTTAGAACAGTGCTTTGCACGTAGTAAGCGCTTAACGAATAGCAAAATTATTACTTTTATTAATGGAGAAGGACAGATTCTTGGCAGATGGTGAGAACGGAGGGAAACGCAGCCAGAGCTGGAAAGGGCAGAATGGACAGAATTCCTTTGTGGACTTTAGCCCCCCTTATAGCTGTATATATGTATATATGTTTGTACATATTTATTACTCTATTTATTTATTTTACTTGTACATATCTATTCTATTTATTTTGTTAGTATGTTTGGTTTTGTTCTCTGTCTCCCCCTTTTAGACTGTGAGCCCACTGTTGGGTAGGGACTGTCTCTATATGTTGCCAACTTGGACTTCCCAAGCGCTTAGTACAGTGCTCTGCACACAGTAAGTGCTCAAGAAATACAATTGATTGATTGATTGATTATAGCTGGGCATTTCCCTGACGGGCTCTTTCATTCAATCTCATTTCATTCATTCGATCGTATGTACTGAGTGCTTACTCTGCGCAACAGCACTGTACTAAGCGCTTGGGAGAGGACAGTAGAACAATAAACAGACACATTCCCTGCCCACCACGAGTTGACAGTCTAGAGGGAGCGTATGGTGGGGAGGGAATGTATCTACCCATTCTGTTACGTTGTAATAGTAATGATGGTATTTGTTAAGCGCTTACTATGTGCCAGGCACTGTACTAAACCCTGGACTGGATGCAAGCAAAGTGAGTTGGACACAGTCCCTGTCCCATGTGGGGCTCACAGTCTCCATCCCCATTTTACAGGTGAGGGAACTGAGGCCCAGAGAAGCGAAGTGACTTGCCCAAGGTCACACAGCAGACAAGTGATGATGATGATGATGGCATTTATTAAGCGCTTACTATGTGCCAGGCACTGTACAAAGCACTGGACTGGATGCAAGCAAAGTGAGTTGGACACAGTCCCTGTCCCACGTGAGGCTCACAGTCTCCATCCCCATTTTACAGGTGAAGGAACTGAGGCCCAGAGAAGCGAAGTGACTTGCCGAAGGTCACACAGCAGACAAGTAATGATGATGATGATGGCATTTATTAAGCGCTTACTATGTGCGGAGAACTGTTCTAAGCGCTGGGGAGGTTACAAGGCGATCAGGTTGTCCCACAGTCTTAATCCCCGTTTTACAGATGAGGTAACTGAAGCACAGAGAAGTGAAGTGACTGGCCCAAAGTCACACAGCTGACAACTGGCAGAGCCGGGATTTGAACCCATGACCTCTGACTCCAAAGCCCGGGCTCTTTCCACTGAGCCACGCTGGAGCCGGGATTGGAACCCGTGACTTTCGGACTCTATCCACTATGCCATCTCTGTTACATTCATTCAATCGTATTTATTGAGCGCTTACTGTGTGCGGAGCACTGGACTAAGGGATCGGGAAGTACAATTCAGCAACAAATAGAGACAACACACTGGCACTCTCCCAAGTGTTTAGTACAGCGCTCCGCACACAGCAAGCGTTCAATAAATACCATTGATTGATGGTCACTGGACCCCAGGAGAACAACTCCGTGGCTCAGTGGAAAGAGCCCGGGCTTGGGAGTCAGAGGTCATGGGTTCGAATGCCGGCTCCGCCACACGTCTGCTGTGTGACCTCGGGCAAGTCACTTAGCTTCTCTGAGCCTCCCTCATTTGTAAAATGGGGATGAAGACTGTGAGCTCCACGTGGGACAACCTGATCTCCTTGTAAGCTCCCCAGCGCTTAGAACAGTGCTTTGCACATAGTAAGCGCTTAACAAATGCCATCATTATAATTATTATTATTACCCCCCACCACTCTATCACTCCCCGCCCCAAGTGGGAATCTGATGGATTTGATCATTTTGGACGGGCTCCGTCTCCCCCACATCAATCAATCGATCACTCAATCGTATTTATTGAGTGTTTCTTATGTGCAGTGCACTGTACTAGGCGCTTGGAAGAGTAGAACAGTGCTTTGCACCTAGCAAGTGCTTAATAAATGCCATCGTCATTATTATTATTATTACAGAGCAACAGAATTAGCACTTTGCCCATCAAACCAGCGCTTGGAAGAGTAGAACAGTGCTTTGCACATAGCAAGCGCTTAATAAATGCCATTATTATTATTATTATTATTACAGAGCAACAGAATTAGCACTTTCTTTGCTCATCAAACCAGCTTACTTACTATGTGCCGAGCTCTGTATTGAGCACCTGGGAGAGTGCGATGTTGCCCACAACGAGCCATTATTATTATTATTATTATTATTATTATTATTACAGAGCAACAGAATTAGCACTTTCTTTGCTCATCAAACCAGCTTACTTACTATGTGCCGAGCTCTGTATTGAGCACCTGGGAGAGCGCGATGTTGCCCACAACGAGCCATTATTATTATTATTATTATTATTACAGAGCAACAGAATTAGCACTTTCTTTGCTCATCAAACCAGCTTACTTACTATGTGCCGAGCTCTGTATTGAGCACCTGGGAGAGCGCGATGTTGCCCACAACGAGCCATTATCATCATCATTATTATTATTATTATTATTATTATTATTATTATTGTTACAGAGCAACAGAATTAGCACTTTCTTTGCTCATCAAACCAGCTTACTTACTATGTGCCGAGCTCTGTATTGAGCACCTGGGAGAGTGCGATGTTGCCCACAACGAGCCATTATTATTATTATTATCATTATTATTATTATTATTATTATTACAGAGCAACAGAATTAGCACTTTCTTTGCTCATCAAACCAGCTTACTTACTATGTGCCGAGCTCTGTATTGAGCACCTGGGAGAGCGCGATGTTGCCCACAACGAGCCATTATCATTATTATTATTATTATTATTATTATTATTACAGAGCAACAGAATTAGCACTTTCTTTGCTCATCAAACCAGCTTACTTACTATGTGCCGAGCTCTGTATTGAGCACCTGGGAGAGTGCGATGTTGCCCACAACGAGCCATTATTATTATTATTATTATTATTATTATTATTACAGAGCAACAGAATTAGCACTTTCTTTGCTCATCAAACCAGCTTACTTACTATGTGCCGAGCTCTGTATTGAGCACCTGGGAGAGCGCGATGTTGCCCACAACGAGCCATTATCATTATTATTATTATTATTATTATTATTATTATTATTATTACAGAGCAACAGAATTAGCACTTTCTTTGCTCATCAAACCAGCTTACTTACTATGTGCCGAGCTCTGTATTGAGCACCTGGGAGAGCGCGATGTTGCCCACAACGAGCCATTATCATTATCATTATTATTATTATTATTATTATTATTACAGAGCAACAGAATTAGCACTTTCTTTGCTCATCAAACCAGCTTACTTACTATGTGCCGAGCTCTGTATTGAGCACCTGGGAGAGCGCGATGTTGCCCACAACGAGCCATTATCATTATTATTATTATTATTATTATTATTATTATTATTATTATTACAGAGCAACAGAATTAGCACTTTCTTTGCTGATCAAACCAGCTTACTTACTATGTGCCGAGCTCTGTATTGAGCACCTGGGAGAGTGCGATGTTGCCCACAACGAGCCATTAATATTATTATTATTATTATTATTATTATTATTATTATTATTATTATTATTACAGAGCAACAGAATTAGCACTTTCTTTGCTCATCAAACCAGCTTACTTACTATGTGCCGAGCTCTGTATTGAGCACCTGGGAGAGAGCGATGTTGCCCATAACGAGCCATTAATATTATTATTATTATTATTATTATTATTATTATTATTATTATTATTATTACAGAGCAACAGAATTAGCACTTTGCCCATCAAACCAGCTTACTTACTATGTGCCGAGCTCTGTACTGAGCACCTGGGAGAGCGCGATGTTGCCCACAACGAGTTCACAGCGTGGCCTCGGGAGTGTGGGGCTGCTGTGTGTGAGTGCTTGTGTGTCCGTGGGTTTGTGGCCGATTGCGGGTCTGCGTGTGTGCGAATGTGTGACCGTGGGTGTGTGTTGTGTGTGTGTGTAAAGACGCATCTGTCACTCTAAATGTGTCTACACAACTTTTGATGTCTCTGCTGTCTGCCAGCGTCTCTCAATATCTCTCCGTCCTCTCTACATCATCAGCAATCGTATTTATTGAGCGCTCACTGTGTGCAGAGCGCTGTACTAAGCGCTTGGGAAGTACAAGTTGGCAACATCTAGAGACAGTCCCTACCCAACAGTGGGCTCACAGTCTAAAAGGGGGACATTGACATGTCTCTGTCAACGTCTCAACATCCCTGTCTAAACAGTTCTCTCAATGTCCCTATAAGTCTCTACACTTCTCTCAATGTTTCTGACATCATCAATCGTATTTATTGAGCGCTTACTATGTGCAGAGCAATGTACTAAGCGCTTGCGAAGTACAAATTGGCAACATATAGAGACAGTCCCTACCCAACAGTGGGCTCACAGTCTAAAAGGTATCTAGACATCTCTAGATACCGCTCCATGTCTCTGTCCCATCTACATGTCTCTGTCAATCAATTAATCAATCGTATTTATTGAGCGCTCACTGTGTGCAGAGCACTGTACTAAGCGCTTGGGAAGTCCAAGTTGGCAACATATACAGACAGTCCCTACCTAACAGTGGGCTCACGTCTCTCAACACCTTTCTCAATGTCTCTGTCAATGTTCCTGCTCATCTCTTGATGTCTCTCAAGGTCTCAACAGCTGTCTAAACCTCTCTACATGTCTCTTAATAATAATAATAATCATGGCATTTATTAAAGCACTTACTATGTGCAAAGCACTGTACTAAGCGCATGGGAAGTCCAAGTTGGCAACATATAGAGACGGTCCCTACCCAACAGTGGGCTCACGTCTCTCAACACCTTTCTCAATGTCTCTGTCGATGTTCCTGCTCATCTCTTGATGTCTCTCAAGGTCTCAACAGCTGTCTAAACAGCTCTGCATGTCTCTTAATAATAATAATAATGGCATTTATTAAAGCACTTACTATGTGCAAAGCACTGTTCTAAGCGCTGGGGAGGTGACAAGGTGATCAGGTTGTCCCACGGGGGGCTCACAGGCTTCATCCCCATTTTACAGATGAGGGAACTGAGGCCCAGAGAAGTGAAGTGACTTGCCCAAAGTCGCCCAGCTGACAGCTGGCGGAGCCGGGATTTGAACCCATGACCTCTAACTCCAAAGCCCGGGCTCTTTCCACTGACCCATGCTGCTTCTCTAAAGAGAAGGAAGAGAAGGGAAAGAGAAGAGACAGGGAAAGAGAAGAAGGGGTAATAATGATAATAATGGCATTTATTAAGTGCTTACTATGTGCAAAGCACTGTTCTAAGCACTGGGGAGGTGACAAGGTGATCAGGTTGTCCCACGGGGGGCTTACAGTCTTCATCCCCATTATACAGATGAGGTAACTGAGGCACGGAGAAGTGAAGTGACTTGCCCAAAGTCACCCAGCTGACACTTGGTGAAGGCAGGATTCGAACCCATGACCCTCTATACAAAGACACGACCCCACGTTCACACCTATAATCGGCCCTTCACAGCCACGCACCGGCAGACACTCATTCATTCAATCGTATTTATTGAGCGCTCACTGTGTGCAGAGCACTGTACTAACCGCTTGACTGTACAGAGCTATGTAGAGACATTGCGAGAGATGTTTAGATGGACAGAGACGTTGACGGAGACCTCAGAGACATCGAGAGACATGTAGAATTGTCAATTCAGGTCAATTCCGATTAGCTTGGATCCACCCCAGCGCTTAGTACAGTGCATGACATATAGTAAACGCTTAACAAATACCGTTATTATTATTATTGTTAATTCGCCCTCCAGGAGCTTACAGTTGCACGGGGAAGAGAAGGAGACCGCCTCTACCCCACCACAATACTGATAATAATAATAATAATAATAATAATAATAATAATAATAATGGCATTTATTAAGCACTTACTACGTGCAAAGCACTGTTCTAAGCACCGGGGAGGTTACAAGGTGATCAGGTTGTCCCACATGGGGCTCACAGTCTTCATCCCCATTTGACAGATGAGGGAACTGAGGCCCAGTGAAGTGAAGTGACTTGCCCAAAGTCACACAGCTGACAAGTGGCGCAGCCGGGATTTGAACCCATGACCTCTGACTCCAGAGCCCGGGCTCTTTCACTGAGCCACACTGTTTCTCCTACGCACGAAACGCTTACTGGGTGCAGAACACTGTACTAAGCGCTGGTAGAAAATGCACTAGGGGGAATTAAACGCGGTCCCTGTCCCTCGGCGGGGTGAGGTCGGCGGGATTTCACGATCTAAGGTTATGACACACACAGTGGATACAACGGATGCGAGAGGCAACACGTAGTTACAACACATAACCGCAAAATGAATCCAAAAATGAAAAAGCGTATTATTATTATTAATGGCATTTATTAAGCGCTTACTATGTGCAGAGCACTGTTCTAAGCTCTGGGGAATTTACAAGGTGATCAGGTTGTCCCACGTGGGGCTCACAATCTTCATCCCCATTTTACAGATGAGGGAACTGAGGCCCAGAGAAGTGAAGTGACTTGCCCCAAGTCACACAGCTGACGAGTGGTGGAGCCAGGATTTGAACCCATGACCTCCGACTCCAAAGCCCGGGCTTTTTCCACTGAGCCACGCTGCTTCTCTATTATTAGTAGTTGTAATAAATGGAATAAGTGAACTAACGTGCACAGGGGTTCTGGGGGGTGGGGGTGGGGGTTGGTGGGATTTCAGACCACGTGCGTGCCGTGTGTTGTGTGCTTGTGTAGGTGTTGTTGTGTGTTGTGTGATGCAACGTCCTTACCTCCTGTCTGCCCTCTTTCCAGGAGCGACCACCTGCCCCTCTAGACCGTAAGCTCCCTGTGGGCAAGGAACGTGTCCACCAACTCTCGTGGCTCAGTAGAAGGAGCCCAGGCTTTGGGGTCAGAGGTCATGGGTTCAAATGCCAGCTCCGCCAATTGTCAGCCGGGTGACTTTGGGCAAGTCACTTCACTTCTCTGGGCCTCAGTGACTTCATCTGGAAAATGGGGACTAAGACTGTGAACCCGCCGTGGGACAACCTCATCAACTTGTAACCTCCCCGGCGCTTAGAACAGTGCTTTATTACACTATTTATTACTATTACACTATTTATTACTCTATTATTACTCTATTTATTTATTATTACTCTATTTATTCATTTATTTTCATTGTACATATCTATTCTATTTATTTTATTTTGTTATGTTTGTTTTGTTATATTTGTTTTATTTTGTATGTTTGGTTTTGTTCTCTGTCTCCCCCTTTTACACTGTGAGCCCAATGTTGGGTAGGGACCGTCTCTATATGTTGCCAATTTGTACTTCCCAAGCGCTTAGTACAGTGCTCTGCACATAGTAAGCGCTCAATAAATACGATTGATGATGATGATGCTTTGCACGTAGTAAGCGCTTAATAAATGTCATTATTATTATTATTGTCCTCTACCAGGAGCTTAGTACAGTGCTCTGCACCCTGTAAGCACTCAATAAATACTGTTGATTGATGGAATGATCCAGACCGTAAGTCCGGTGTGGGCTGCGATTGTCTCTCTTTATTGCTGAATGGTACTTTCCAAGCGCTTAGCCCAGTGCTCCGCACACAGTAAGTGCTCAATAAATACGATTGAATGAATGAATGAATGGTCCCCTCCTCCCTTCCCCCAGCTGGGATCAGATAGAAACTTCTGCCTTGAAGCTTTGATGACCCCGTCCCGGGAATCCTGGAATGCTATATACTGAACGCTCACTGTGGGCAGGGCACTGTATTAAGCGCTTGGGTGAGGACGATACAGCTCAATTGGCAGACACGTTTCCGCTCTCCTTCGGCAAACCCCACCCCTCCCTCCACATTTAAAAAGGAGACTGTTGGGTCGTCTCTATATGTTGCCAACTTGTACTTCCCAAGCGCTTAGTACAGTGCTCTGCACACAGTAAGCGCTCAATAAATATGATTGAATAAATGAATGAATGGCTGCCGACACCCAGAGATATTTCCCACGTTCCCTCTCACCCTGAGTCGGAGGCCCTGGGTTCTAATCCCACCTCTGCCACTTGTCAGCTGTGTGACCTTGGGCAAGTCACTTCACTTCTCTGTGCCTCAGTTCCCTCATCTGTCAAATGGGGATGAAGACTGTGAGCCCCACGTGGGACAACCTGATTACCTTGTATCTGCCCCAGCGCTTAGAACAGTGCTTGACACATTGTAAGCACTTAACAAATGCTATTATTATTATTATTATTATTATTATTATTATTATTGTCTGCTGGGGGACCTCGGGTCAGTCCTGTAACTTCTCTGTGCCTCAGTTCCCTCATCTGTAAAATGGGGATTAAATCCTTCTCCCTCTGATTTAGGCTGTGAGCCCCATGTAGGAAAGGGACTGTGTCCACCCCGATTAACGGGGCTTGACACAAAGTAAGTACTTAATAAATACCACCAAAAAAAAAAAAAATCAATCAATCCTACTGAGTGAGCAGAGCTCTGTGCAAAGCATTTGGGAGATCACAGGAGAGTTAGTAGACATCCCCTCTGCACCCTAGGACTTTAGAACAGTGCTTTGCACATAGTAAGCGCTTAATAAATACCATTATTATTATTATTATCATTATTATTATTATTATTATTATTATTTACAGTCTAGCCCGGGAGACAGGCAAAACAATAAATCAGGGGGAAACCGTAGACCCTACGTATGCTTTGAGGGTCTGAGTACAGAAGCGCTTCTGAGAAGCTAATCCTAATGATGGTATTTGTTTTGTTAAGCGTTTACTATAATAATAATAATAATAATAATAATAATAATAATAATAATGACATTTATTAAGTGCTTACTATGTGCCAAGCACTGTTCTAAGCGCTGGGGTAGATACAAGGTGATCAGGTTGACCCACTTGGGGCTCACCGTCTTCATCCCCATTTTACGGATGAGGGAACGGAGGCCCAGAGTAGTGAAGTGACTTGCCCAGGATCTCACAGCAGACAAGTGGTGGAGCCAGGATTTGAACCCGTGACCTCTGACTCCCAGCTCGGGCTCTTTCCACTAAGCCAGAAGTTGTGGTGCTATATAAAGTGGGGAGATAAGAAATTAATTGGGGAAAGCCTCCTCCGGGTGATAATTGTGGTATTTGTTAAGGGTTTGCTAGGTGCCAAGTCCTGAACTAAGCGCTGGGGTGAATACAAAATAATGCGGTAAGAAAAAAGTCCTTGTCCCACATGGGTAATAATAATAATAATTATTATATTACCCCAGTAATTAAATAGACTGTGAATAGACTTCTAGACTGTGAGCCCCTTCTAGACTGTGAGCCCACTGTTAGGTAGGGACTGTCTCTATATGTTGCCAATTTGTACTTCCCAAGCGCTTAGTACAGTGCTCTGCACATAGTAAGCGCTCGATAAATACGATTGATGATGATCATTATCATTAAGTCGTGGTGGGAGAAGGGAGTGGGGAAGCATTCATTCCGTCGTATTTAGTGAGCGCTTCCTGTGTGCAGAGCACTGGACTAAACGCTTGGAAAGTCCAATTGGGCAACTGATAGAGACCATCCCTACCCAACAACGGGCTTACAGGCTACAAGGGGGAAGACAGACAACAAAACAAAACAACTGGATATTTGTACCGATTTATTACTCCATTTATTTTAATTGTACAGATTTACTATTCTATTTATTTCAATTATGTGCGTATGGCTTTAATTTTATTTGTTCTGACGAATTTTTGTTCTGACATGCTGTGTTTTGTGGTCTGTCTCCTCCTTCTAGACTGCGAGCCCGTTGTTGGGTAGGGACCATCTCTATAGATGTTGCTGACTTGTACTTCCCAAGCGCTTAGTACAGTGCTCTGCACAGAGTAAGTGCTCAATAAATACGATTGAATGAATGATTGAATGAATAAATGAATGAAATGGATAGTAGACTTCAAGACTGTGAGCCCTTTGTTGGGTAGGGACCGTCTCTATATATGTTGCCGACTTGTACTTCCAAAGCACTTAGTACAGTGCTCTGCACACAGTAAGCGCTCAATAAATATGATTGAATGAATGAATGAATGAAAGTGGATAGTAGACTACTTCTAGACTGTGAGCCCGTTGTTGGGTAGGGACCGTCTCTATATATGTTGCCAACTTGTACTTCCCAAGTGCTTAGTACAGTGCTCTGCACACAGTAAGCGCTCAATAAATATGATTGAATGAATGAATGAATGAATGAATGTGGATAGAAGACTTCTAGACTGTGAGCCCGTTGTTGGGTAGGGACCGTCTCTATATGTTGCCGATTTGT
The DNA here is from genome assembly GCF_015852505.1 of Tachyglossus aculeatus. NCBI lineage: Eukaryota > Metazoa > Chordata > Mammalia > Monotremata > Tachyglossidae > Tachyglossus > Tachyglossus aculeatus. The sequence goes on along the minus strand of NC_052075.1, from coordinate 54,207,611 downwards.
ACTTCCTAAGCGCTTAGTACAGTGCTCTGCACACAGTAAGCGCTCAATAAATACGATTGATGATGATGATGTTGGGTAGGGACCGTCTCTATATATGCTGCCAACTTGTACTTCCCAAGCGCTTAGTACAGTACTCTGCACACAGTAAGCGCTCAATAAATACGATTGAATGAATGCATGAATGAATGAATGAATGAATGAATGTGGATAGTACACTTCTAGACTGTGAGCCCGTTGTTGGGTAGGGACCGTCTCTATATGTTGCCGATTTGTCCTTCCCAAGCGCTTAGTCCAGTGCTCTGCACACAGCAAGTGCTCAATAAATACGATTGAATGAATGAATGAATGAATGAATGAATGAATGAAAGTGGATAGTAGACTTCTAGACTGTGAGCCCGTTGTTGGGTATGGACCTTCTCTATATGTTGCCGATTTGTACTTCCCAAGCGCTTAGTACAGTGCTCTGCACACAGTAAGCGCTCAATAAATACGATTGAATGAATGAATAGACAGGAGAAACAAAACAGAACAAGTAGACAGAGAGCCCAGAAGAATGAGCAGCGTGGCTCAGTGGAAAGAGCCCGGGTTTGGGAGTCAGAGGTCATGGGTTCGAATCCCGGCTCTGCCACACGTCTGCTGGGTGACCTTGGGCAAGTCACTTCACTTCTCTGAGCCTCAGTGACCTCACCTGGAAAATGGGGATGAAGACTGTGAGCCCCTCGGGGGACAACCTGATCAGCTTGTATCCCCCCCAGCGCTTAGAACAGTGCTTTGCACGTAGTAAGCGCTTAACAACTGCCATCGTTATTAATGAGAGCTTTGAAGCCGGTGGCCGGGAGTTTCTGCTGGTTGAGGCGGCGGACGAGCGAGCGTTGAAGGTTTGTTTCGAGCCTGTGAGCCCGCTGTTGGGTAGGGACCGTCCTCTATGTTGCCAACTTGGACTTTCCAAGCGCTTAGTACAGTGCTCTGCACACAGTAAGCGCTCAATCAATACGACTGAATGACTGAATGAAATGTGGGGAGAAGGGAGAGGTGCCCAGAGGCACGTTTTCGAAAAACGATGAGGTCCTGCCAGGGGCGAGGAGGAGGGAACCCGGACAATCCCGAATCAGTCAATCGATCGCATTTATTGAGCGCTTACTGTGTGCAGAGCACTGTACTAAGCGCTTGGGAAGTCCAAGTTGGCAACATATAGAGACAGTCCCTACCTAACAGTGGGCTCACAGTCTAAAAATCCCGCCCGAATCCCGCTCGGACTTTCGCCTGAACGGTTTTCCTGGTTTTCCCTCATCATCTTTCCAGGCTTTGCGTGGGTCTGGGGAAGGAGGAGCTGGGGGGGGGGGGGGATCGAGGGGGTCTGGGGAAGGAGTGGGGGGATCGAGGGGGTCTGGGGAAGGAGAGGGGGGATCGAGGGGGGCTGGGGAAGGAGGATAGGGGGGGATCGAGGGGGTCCGGCCTGGTCCTGCGGGGCTGGGGAAGCGGGGGGCTGGGGGAGGGAGGGATGGGGAAGATTGGGACAAGGGGAAGGGGCGTTTCGGGAAGAGGAGGCCCAGGGATAGGGGATGCCCCCCACCCCCGGCCCGGGATTGGCAGGAGGCCCGGGGGACCGAGGGGCTGGAGAGGCGGAGGGAACTGCTCTCTTCCTCCCTTCAAACCCCTCCTGAGACCTCACCTCCTCCGGGAGGCCTTCCCACACTGATCCCCTTTTCCCTGTCCTCCTCCCCATCGCCCCCCTTCCCCTCCTCTACCCCCGCCCCACAGCGCTTGTGTCTATTTGTACATATGGACGACTCTATTTTATTAACGATTCATTCACTCGTTCAGTCGTCTTTATTGAGCGCCTACTGTGGGCAGAGCACTGGACTAAGCGCCTGGGAAGTCCAAGTTGGCAACATATAGAGACGGTCCCTACCCCTCAGCGGGCTCCCAGGCTAGAAGGGGGAGACAGATTCATTCATTCAATCGTATTTATTGAGCGCTTACTGTGTGCACAGCACTGGACTAAGCGCTTGGGAAGTACAAGTCGGCAACATATAGAGACGGTCCCTACCCCTCAACGGGCCCCCAGGCTAGAAGGGGGAGACAGATTCATTCATTCAATCGTATTTATTGAGCGCCTACTGTGTGCAGAGCACTGGACTAAGCGCTTGGGAAGCACAAGTTGGCAACATATAGAGACTGTCCCTACCCCTCAACGGGCTCCCAGGCTAGAAGGGGGAGACAGATTCATTCATTCAATCGTATTTATTGAGCGCCTACTATGTGCAGAGCACTGTACTAAGCGCTTGGGAAGTCCAAGTTGGCAACATATAGAGACGGTCCCTACCCAACAGTGGGCTCACTGTGTCTGTAGCTATAATTCTATTTATTCTGATGGTGTCGAGGCCCGTCTACTTGCTTTGTGTCGTTGTCTGTGTGTCCCCCTTTCTAGACTGGGGGCCCGTTGTTGAGGAGGGGCCGTCTCCGTTGCCGACTGGGACTCTCCCAAGCGCCCGTGGCTCGGTGGAAAGAGCCCGGGCTTTGGAGTCAGAGGTCATGGGTTCTAATCCCGGCTCCGCCACTTGTCAGCTGGGTGACTTTGGGCAAGTCACTTCACTTCTCTGGGCCTCAGTGGGGATGAAGAAGACTGTGAGCACCCCCGAGGGACAACCCGATCACTTTGTAACCTCCCCAGCGCTTAGAACACTGCTTTGCACGTAGCAAGTTCTTAATAAATGGCATCATTATTAAGTCACTTCACTTCTCCGGGCCCCTCTGGAAAATGGGGATGAAGACTGTGAGCGCCAACCCGATCACCTTGCATCCTCCCCAGCGCTTAGAACAGTGCTTTGCACGTAGTAAGTGCTTAATAAACGGCATCGTTATTAAGTCACTTCACTTCTCCGGGCCTCGGATGAAGCCCGTGAGCGCCAACCCGATCACCTTGCATCCTCCCCAGCGCTTAGAACAGTGCTTGGCACGTAGTAAGTACTTAATAAACGGCATCATTATTAAGTCACTTCACTTCTCCGGGCCTCGGATGAAGCCCGTGAGCGCCAACCCGATCACCTTGCATCCTCCCCAGCGCTTAGAACAGTGCTTTGCACGTAGTAAATGCTTAATAAACGGCTTCGTTATTAAGTCACTTCACTTCTCCGGGCCTCGGATGAAGCCCCCTTTTAGACTGTGAGCCCACTGTTGGGTAGGGCCTGTCTCTATATGTTGCCAATTTGGACTTCCCAAGCGCTTAGTACAGTGCTCTGCACATAGTAAATACGATTGATGATGATGATGATGATGATGAGCGCCAACCCGATCACCTTGCATCCTCCCCAGCGCTTAGGACGGTGCTTGGCACATAGTAAGCGCTTCATAAATGCCATCATTATTATGATATTATTAGTCCGGTGCTCTGCAGCCGGGCAGGGCTGACTCAATACGGTTGGATGGGTGGATGGAGGGAGGAGGAGGAGGAGGAGGAGGAGGAGGAGGGGGAGGAGGGGGCGGGCCCGGGCTCGGGGGGCAGGTGGTGGGGGGCGCGGGCGAGGGTCCGGCGCGGCATATAACGGGCGCGGCAGCCGGGGAGGGCGCAGAGAGAGGCTGGGGACGCCGGGGTCCCGTCCCTCCGAGTCCCCTCCATCCGCCGTCCGTCGGCCCTCCGCCCTCCCCGGGGGTCCGCACCGCTCCCTCCATCCCTTCCCTTCCCTCCATCCCTTCCCTTTTCCCTTCCCTTCCCTTCCCTGCGGCCGGCCGGGTCCCGTCGGGTCCGGCCCGAAAGCCATGGTCCCCCTCGGGGCCCTCCGGCCTCTACTGTTCCTGGCGGTCGCCCAGGCGCTGCTCCTCGTCGCCACCGTCCAAGCTCAGGACCAAGGAAGCCGTAAGTCCCCCCTCCTCGCCCCCCCCCCCCCCACCGGACCCCTGGATAATAATAATAATAATAATAATAATGGCATTTATTAAACGCTTACTCTGTGCAAAGCACTGCTGTAAGCGCTGGGGAGGTGACAAGGAGATCAGGCTGTCCCACGGGGGGGGGGGCTCACAGTTTTCACCCCCATTTTCCAGATGAGGGAACTGGGGCCCACAGAAGTTAAATCAATCAGCCAATCAATCGTATTTATTGAGCGCTTACTGTGTGCAGAGCACTGGACTAAGCGCTTGGGAAGTCCAAGTTGGCAACATATAGAGACAGTCCCTACCCACCAGTGGGCTCACAGTCTAAAAAGTGGGCTCAAGGCCCAAAGTCACCCAGCTGACAAGTGGCAGAGGCAGGGTTTGAACCCATGACCTCTGACCCAAAGCCCGGGTCTAATAAGCAGCAGAGAAGCAGAAGAGAGATGCCTGAAATTTAGCAATTATTCATTCTTTCAATCGTATTTATTCATTCATTCATTCAATCGCATTTATTGAGTGCTTACTGTGTGCAGAGCACTGTACTAAGCGCTTGGGAAGTCCAAGTTGGCAACATATAGAGACGGGGAGGGAGGGGGCTGGGGACCCCGGCGGACCCTGGCCGGGGGCTCCTCTTGGCTGGTCCCGGAGGGCTTCTCGGAGCCGCAGCCCTGAGGAAGGCTTGCCACTTCACAGACACACACACAAGCACACAGAGGCATCTCTCAGACACGCACGCCAGGACAGGCCTCCTCTCACACATAGATGGAGAAGCATCTCCCAGACCCCCACAGACACATAGAGACAGACACACATACACAGAGACGGACACACAGCCTCCAGAGACACCTACACAAACACAGAGAGGCATTTCTCAGACACGCACGCCAGGACAGGCCTCCTCTCACATATAGACGGAGAAGCATCTCCCAGACCCCCACAAACACATAGAGATAGACACACACACACAGAGACAGACACACAGCCCCCAGAGACACACACACAGACACCCAGAGATAGACACACGCATCCACAGAGATGAATCTCTCAGACATGCACACCCGAACAGGCCTCGCTCACACAAAGTCATAGACAGATAAGCATCTTCCAGACACACACACACACACACACACACATAGAGACAGGCACAGGCACAGGGACACACATCTCTCACACACCCAGAGACGGACACGCATCACCCAGAGACACACACACACAAACACCCAGAGACAGACACACACATCCACAGAGAGGTATCTCTCAGACAAACACCCCCAGACAGGCCTCGCTCACACACATAGAGAGATAAGCATCTCCCAGACACACACACATATAGAGACAGACACACACACACAGGGACACGCATCTCTCGCGCACACAGAGATGAACCTGCATCCCCCAGAGACACACACAAACACCCAGAGACAGACACACGCATCCACAGAGGGGCATCTCTCAGACACGCACACCCAGACAGACCTCCCTCACACGAAGTCATAGATGGACAAACATCTCCCAGACACATACACGCACATAGAGACAGCACACGCATTTCTCAGACACACACACACACACACACACAGGGACACACATCTCTCTCACACACACACACACAGAGACGGACACACATCCCCCAGAGACACACACACACCCAGAGGCAGACCCACGCACCTCTCTCACACAGACACGCCTCTCCCAGACACACATACACACACACTCACAGAAACAGACCCACGCATCTCTCAGACACCCACACACCCACAAGGGGACACGCATCTCTCGTCCTCACTCATCTCCCAGAGACACACACAGATAGACGCTCATCTCGGACACACACACAGAGACAGACCCACACGTCTCTCAGCCAGGCACCCAGCCACGCAACTCTCGGACCCACACACTCAGACACGCATCTCTCAGAAGCCCCCCGACCCCCAGAAGCAGACACACACCTCCCACACGCCCAGACTGGCCTATCCTCCAGGCACAAACACCACATAGGCCCCCCAGGACCCCCAGGGACGTACATTCCCACCACACAATCAGGCCAAGGCGTGAGGCAGATCCACAGGCCCACCACCACCCGTGCTTCTGGTCAGGAAAGATCCAACGACCCTTTTTATCCCTTATGCCAATTTATGGGTGTGGGTTTGGGTGTAGGGAATTTGGGGGTCTCGGGTCTGTCTTGCTGCAGTAGCCAGAAGCCCTCCTAGGGATGGAGGGGGGAGGGAACTGAAGTTGTCAGGCAGAAGTTTCCTAGAAAAACTTTGGAGATGGAGCCTGCTCCTCCCTTTCCTTCCCCTTTCTCCCCCCAGGCTCCTCTCTTCCCCCCCTCCATCCAGCCCCTCCGAGGGGCTGCAGGAGACCCCTGGGGTCTCCCAGAACCCCAACGACCGACCCCCAGTTCTCCCCCTTCGCCCCCCGCCCCAGAGGCAGCTCCTCTTCCCTTGGGTCTCTCTGGGAAAAACGTCTCCAAAGAGGCCACCTGAAGGGAAAGGGCGCATTCCAGGGCCAGTCAATCGGCTCCCAGCCCCCAACCCCAAAATAGCGCTCCCTCCCTCCCCCTCCTCTCCTCTCCCCGCAATTCCAGACAAAGAGACACTTTTGTGCATTTGGGAAGTCGATACACCAGCCCGGTGCGCGTTCCCGTGAGAGTGTGTTTGGGGATGGGGCGGAGCCGCGTGCTCGTGGGCCGGGATGGGGGGTGGGGGGCCTGCAATCTGGGTAATAATAATAATAATAATAATAATATAATAATAATAATGTTGGTATTTGTTAAGCCCTATGTGCAAAGCACTGTTCAGAGCGCTGGGGTAGATCCAAGGTAATCAGGTTGCCCCACGGGGGGCTCCCAGTCTTCATCCCCATTTTCCAGATGAGGGAACTGAGGCCTAGAGAAGTGAAGTGACTTGCCCAAAGTCATTATTCCTATATGGGTAATGGGGGGGGGGGGAGAGGGGGAGGGTATGTGCGTGTGCACGTGGGTCACTGAGGGTCTTTTGTGTGCACGCTTGTGCAGTGGGGTACGCACATGAACGTTTGCACATGTGTTTGTGGGTGCACGTTTGAGGGTGTTGAGTGTTTACAGGCCCGTATGTAATCGATCAATCAATCAATCAATCAATCAATCGTATTTATTGAGCGCTTACTGTGTGCGGAGCACTGTACTAAGCGCTTGGCAACACATAGAGACAGTCCCTACCCAACGGCGGGCTCACAGTCTAGAAGGGGGAGACAGAGAACAAAACCAAATGTAATGATGGCATTTATAATGAAGGCATTCATTCATTCAATCGTATTTATTGAGCGCTTACTGTGTGCAGAGCGCTGGACTTGAGCGCTTTACTATGTGCAAAGCACTGTTCTGAGCGCTGAGCACTGTTCTAAGCGCTGGATGTATTTCCGTGCGCGCGTGTGTGTTTGTGTGTCTACGTGTGTGTATGTGTGTGGGGGGGGTGTTTGTATTCATTCAGTCAGTCGTATTTATTGAGCGCTTACTGTGTGCAGAGCACTGGACTTGAGCGCTTACTATGTGCAAAGCACTGTTCGAAGCGCTGAGCACTGTTCTAAGCACTGGATGTATTTCTGTGAGCGCATGTGTGTTTGTGTGTCTACGTGTGTGTATGTGGGGGGTGTTTGTATGTGTATTCATTCGTTCAATCGTATTTATTGAGCGCTTACTGTGTGCAGAGCACTGGACTTGAGCGCTTACTATGTGCAAAGCACTGTTCTAAGCGCTGAGCACGTGTGTGTGTGTGTCTACGTGTGTGAGTGGGGGGTGTTTGCGTCTGTATTCATTCATTCAGTCGTATTTATTGAGCGCTTCCTGTGTGCAGAGCACTGGACTAAGCGCTTGGGAAGTACAAGTGGGCGACAGATATTCATTCATTCATTCAATCGTATTTATTGAGTGCTTACTATGTGCAGAGCACTGTACTAAGCACTTGGGAAGTACAAGTTGGCAACATATAGAGACGGTCCCTACCTAACAACGGGCTCACGTGTGTGTGTGTGTGTGTGTGTGTGTGTATGTGGGGGGTGTTTGTGTGGTGTGTTGTGGAGGCAGGAGCCGGGGCTGCCAATTCATTCATTCATTTATTCAATCGTATTTATTGAGCGCTTACTGTGTGCAGAGCACTGGACTAAGCAATTCCCAAAAAAACATTTCCACAAAAGTGTCTGAGCCCCGGGAGGCGGCTCCTGCAGATTCTTAGAGTTTGGTCCAAGTCTGGAGATAAGGCCTGCCCCCTCCCCAGCCGAAAAGGCCCTAAAGGCTGGGGTGATTAGTCAGGGGTCGCGGAGCCGGGAAACTTGGTTCAGCTGCCGCCTCTGCCCTGGGCACACCAGGTGTGTGGTTTGTGTGTGAGTGTGTGTGTGCATTCATTCATTCAGTCGTATTGATTGAGCGCTGACTGGGTGCAGAGCACTGAAGTGAGTGTGTGTGTGTGTATTCATTCATTCAATCGTATTTATTGAGCACTTACTGGGTGCAGAGCACTGGAGTGAGTGTGTGTGTATATTCATTCATTCAATGGTATTTATTGAGCACTGACTGGGTGCAGAGCACTGGAGTGAGTGTATGTGTATTCATTCATTTAATCGTATTTATTGAGTGCTTACTGGGTGCAGAGCACTGGAGTGAGTGTGAGTGTGTATTCATTCATTCAATCATATCGATTGAGCGCTGACTGGGTGCAGAGCACTGGAGTGTGTGTGTGTGTATTCATTCATTCAATCGTATTGATTGAGCGCTGACTGGGTGCCGAGCACTGGAGTGAGTATGTGTGTATTCATTCATTCAATCGTATTTATTGAGCACTGACTTGGTGCACAGCACTGGAGTGAGTGTGTGTGTGTATTCATTCATTCAATCGTATTTATTGAGCACTTACTGGGTGCAGAGCACTGGAGTGAGTGTGTGTGTATATTCATTCATTCAATGGTATTTATTGAGCGCTGGCTGGGTGCAGAGCACTGGAGTGAGTGTGTGTGTGTATTCATTCATTCAATCGTATTTATTGAGCACTTACTGGGTGCAGAGCACTGAAGTGAGTGTGTGTGTATATTGATTCATTCAATCGTATTGATTGAGCACTGACTGGGTGCAGAGCCCTGGAGTGAGTGTGTGTGTGTATTCATTCATTCAATCGTATTGATTGAGCGCTGATTGGGTGCAGAGCACTGGAGTGAGTATGTGTGTATTCATTCATTCAATCGTATTTATTGAGCGCTGACTGGGTGCAGAGCACTGGAGTGAGTGTGTGTGTGTATTCATTCATTCAATCGTATTGATTGAGAGCTGACTGGGTGCAGAGCACTAGAGTGAGTGTGTGTATTCATTCATTCAATCGTATCGATTGAGCAATGACTGGGTGCAGAGCACTGGAGTGAGTGTGTGTGTGTATTCATTCATTCAATCATATTTATAGAGCACTGACTGGGAGCAGAGCACTGGAGTGAGTGTGTGTGTGTGTGTATTCATTCATTCATTCAGTCGTATTGATTGAGCGCTCCCTGTGTGCAGAGCACTGTACTAAGCGCTTGGGAAGTCCAAATCAGCAACAGAGACGGCCCCTACCCAACAATGGGCTCACAGTCTAGAAGGGGGAGACAGACGGCAAAACAAAACATTTAGACAGGTGTCAGAACTGTCAGAATAAATAGAATTACAGCTCTATGCACATCATTAACAAAATAAATCGGGTAGTATTCATTCATTCACTCAATTGTATTTATTGAGCGCTTACTGTGTGCAGAGCACTGTACTAAGCTAAGCGCTTGGGAAGTACAAGTTGGCAACATATAGAGACAGTCCCTACTCAACAGTGGGTTCACAGTCTAGAAGGGGGAGACAGAGAACAAAACAAAACATATTAACAAAATAAAATAAATAGAATAAATATGTACAAATAAAATAAATAGAGTAATAAATACGTACAAACATATATACGTAGTAAATATGTACCAGTAAAATAGAGTAATGATTCTGTACAAATATATACAAGCGCCATGGGGAGTGGAAGGGGGTAGGGATGGGGAGGAGGAGAGGAAAAAGGGGGTTCAGTCTGGAATGGCCTCCTGGAGGAGGTGAGCTCTCAGTGTGGGGGGGTCTCAAAAAATCTGCCCTCCTCTCTCCCTCCCAGCTCCCGGGTCGCCCCCCACCCCCTTTCCCAGCTGGCTGTTGCCAACTTGTACTTCCCAAGTGCTTAATACAGTGCTCTGCACACAGTAAGTGCTCAATAAATAAGATTGAATGAATGAATGAATGAATGAGCGGGTCCAGAGGGCCAAACTGGGCCATTAGAGCTTGGGTGGGGGGCTATTTACTTGTTTTGTTTTGTTGTCTGTCTCCCCCTTTTAGACTGTGAGCCCTTCATTGTGTAGGGACCGTCTCTCTATATGTTGCCGACTAGTACTTCCCAAGCGCTTAGCACAGTGCTCTGCACACAGTAAGCGCTCAATAAATATGATTGAATGAATGAGCAGGCCCAGAGGGCCAAACTGGGTCATTAGAGCATGGGCGGGGGGGCTATTTACTTGATTTGTTTTGTTGTCTGTCTCCCCCTTTTAGACTGTGAGCCCACTGTTGGGTAGGGACCGTCTCTATATGTTGCCAACTTGGACTTCCCAAGCGTTGAGCACAGTGCTCTGCACACAGTAAGCGCTCAATAAATATGATTGAATGAATGCATTAGGCCTGGAGACCTCAGGCGGCGGTGGGGAGGGGAAAAAAGAGGAGGGGGAGCCTGCAGGCCGCAAAACCCTCCATCCCGGGGTTTCCACCTCCTCTTTCCTCGAAGGCACCGGAGTCCTGGGGAAAAAGAGGGGGTGGATGGGTGGGGGCCCCCCTCCTCGTCAGCGGTCTGGGGTCCGGCGGGGAGAAGGCGAGCCCTCAATCCCCCTTTGTGCGGGTTTGTTTGCGTTGGGGAGATTGGCAGCCTGGTTTTCCAGATGGGCCGGAGGGGCGGCCCGGCTGGCCGGAGCCTGGGCCTGGCGGGGCCCGGTGAATCGCGCTCTGTGTGCGCTCCAGAAAAGGGCCCATTCATGGCGGGGGCCGCCGGGGGACCCCAGACCCCCCACCCCACCCCCAGCCCCCGCCCCCGAAGGGGGGGACTGCTGGAGGGGACTCCCACAAAGAGGCCGCTCATCCGGGCTGCGGGCATTAGGGTAACCCTAGAGCCACGCTTTGTCCGCCATCTCGTCACCAGCCCCGGCGGGAGTGGGAATTTAAGCCCATGGACCCCCTCCCCTCTTAGCCCCCTCCCCACATACACACACAGACACACACAGACACACACAACACCCCCTCCTCTCCCCCCGACCGTATTTTCCCCACGTCTCCCCAGGGGCGTGAAGGCCTGCGCAGGTTCTTTGGACGCTTTGAAAAGTTTCTCTCCCTCAACAAGGAGCCTGATTTACCCTCCCGCAGCCCCCTCCCCTCCTCGGCATCTGACACCTTCCCCCCCCCCCCCCCCCCAACGCCGTCCTGGCTCGACTGGAATGCAGGTTTCAGCTCGAAGACCTCTTAATTATTATTATTATTGAATCAATCAATCAATCAATCGTATTTATTGAGCGCTTACTGTGTGCAGAGCGCAGGTTTCAGACCCCAGGGACTGCTTCGACAGCCCCCACCCACCTACCTTCCAGGCTGCTTTATTAGATTCTGTCCTCAACATCCTCCCCATCATCATCATCATCATCATCAATTGTATTTATTGAGCGCTTACTATGTGCAGAGCACTGTACTAAGCGCTTGGGAAGTACAAATTGGCAACATATAGAGACAATCCCTACCCAACAGTGGGCTCACAGGCTAAAAGGGGGAGACAGAGAACAAAACCAAACATACTAACAAAATAAAATAAATAGAATCATCCCCATCTAACTGTCCCCAGAACACCTCCCTATTCATTCATTCAATTGTATCTATTGAGCGCTTACTGTGTGCAGAGCACTGTACTAAGTGCTTGGGAAGTCCAAGTTGGCAACATCTAGAGACGGTCCCTACCCAACAGCGGGCTCACAGTCTAGGAGGGGGAGACAGAGAACAAAAGAAAACATATTCACAAAATAAAATAAATAGAATAAATATGTACAAATAAAATAAATAGAGTAATAAATACGTACAAACATATATACATATATACAGGTGCTGTGGGGAGGGGAAGGAGGTAAGGCGGGGGGATGGGGAAGGGGAGAGGAAGGAGGGGGCTCAGTTTGGGATTGCCTCCTAATAATAATAATTATTAATCAATCAATCAATCAATCGTAGTTATTGAGCGCTTACTGTGTGCAGAGCACTGTACTAAGCGCTTGGGAAGTACAAGTTGGCAACATATAGAGACGGTCCCTACCCAACAGTGGGCTCACAGTCTAAAAGATATTATTATTATTATTAAATTATTATTGAATGCAGGTTCAGATCCCAGGGACTGCTTCAACAGCCCCCTCCCACAACATATTAACAAAATAAAATAAATAGAATAAATATGTACAAATAAAATGAATAAATAAATAAAATAATAAATACGTACAAACATGTATAATAATAATAATAATGGTATTTACTAAGCACTTATGTGCAGAGCACTGTTCTAAGCGCTGGGGGGGGAATACAAGGTGATCAAGTTGTCCCACGTTGGGGCTCACAGTCTTAACCCCCATTTTACAGATGAGGTAAGTGAGGCTCAGAGAATAATAATAATGGCATTTATTAAGCGCTTACTATGTGCAGAGCACTGTTCTAAGCTCTCGGGGGGGATACAAGGTGATCAAGTTGTCCCACGTTGGGGCTCACAGTCTTAATCCCCATTTTACAGATGAGGTAACTGAAGCTCAGAGAAGTTAAATGACTTGCCCAAGGTCACACAGCAGACATGTGGTGGAGCAGGATTCGAACCCATGACCTCTGACTCCAAAGCCCGTGCTCTTTCCACTGAGCCACGCTGCTTCTCTAGCCACGCTGTACATGCCCAGCCCTTCCCAGAGGATGATAATCATAAATAATAATAATAATAGTATTTGTTAAGTGGCCAGCACTGTATTAAGTGCTGGGGTGGATACCAACAAATCCGGTTAGACCCCCACGTGGGGCTCACAGTCTTAATCCCCATTTTAGAGATGACGTAACTGAGGCCCAGAGAAGTGGATTGACTTGCCCAAGGTCACACAGCAGACAAGTGGGGGAGTCGGGATCTCGCGGGGCGTCGGGCCGGACTGTCCTCCCAACAAACACATACACACAAACATAAGAGCCCGGGCTTTGGAGTCAGAGGTCATGGGTTCTAATCCCGGCTCTGCCAATTGTCAGCTGTGTGACCTTGGGCAAGTCACTTCACTTCTCTGGACCTCAGTTCCCTCATCTGTAAAATGGGGATTAAGGCCGTGAGCCCCCCGTGGGACAACCTGATCACCTTGTAACCTTCCCAGTGCTTAGGACAGTGCTTTGCACATAGTATGCGCTTAACAAATGCCATCATTATTATTATTATTATTGGGAGCCAGAGGTCGTGGGTTCTAATCCCGGCTCTGCCACTTGTCAGCTGTGTGACTTTGGGCAAGTCACTTCACTTCTCTGGGCCTCAGTTCCCTCATCTGTCAAATGGGGATTAAGACTGTGAGCCCCCCGTGGGACAACCTGATCATCTTGTATCCCCCCCAGCGCTTAGAACAGTGCTTTGCACACAGTAAGCGCTTAATAAATGCCATCATTATTATTATAACTCCCTCACATCCCCCAGGCTCCAGGCTGTTTTCCAGTCCACGCTGTCACTGCTCCGACTGTTTTGATGATAAAAACAGGCCGTTTCCCCTCCGGCCTTCAAGGCAACACCCGGCCAAGACCCCTGGCCCCGCGCCGCCTTCACGCGCAGTAGTGAGAGGCCTGAGTTGGGGACCCTCCCCCCCCCCCAAAAATAATAATAATGGCATCGTGGCTCAGTGGAAAGAGCCCGGCCTTGGGGGTCAGAGGTCATGGGTTCTAATCCCTGCTCCGGCCCTTGTCAGCCGTGTGACTTTGAGCAAGTCACTTCACTTCTCTGGGCCTCAGTGACCTCATCTGGAAAATGGGGATGAAGACTGGGAGCCCCACGGGGGACAACCTGATCACCTTGTATCTCCCCCAGAGCTTAAAACTGTGCTTGGCACATAGTAAGCGCTTAACAAATACCAAAATTATTATTATTATTATCTCCCCCAGTGCTTAGAACAGTGCTTGGCACATACTAAGCGCTTAGCAAATACCAAAATTATTATTATTATTATTATTATTATCTCCTCCAGTGCTTAGAACAGTGCTTGGCACATAGTAAGCACTTAACAAATACCAAAATTATTATTATTATTATTATTATCTCCCCCAGTGCTTAGAACAGTGCTTGGCACATAATAAGCGCTTAACAAATACCAAAGTTATTATTATTATTATTATTATCTCCCCCAGCGCTTAGAATAGTGCTTGGCGCATAGTAAGCACTTAACAAATACCACTATTATTATTATTATTATTATTGTTATTAGGGACAAAATCTTCCAGCCAACACCGGGCCGGTCTGTCTGCCCCCCTCAGGACACCCCGGTTCCTCTCCATTCATTCATTCATTCAATCGTATTTACTGAGCGCTTATTGTGTGCAGAGCACTGTACTAAGCGCTTGGGAACTACAAGTCGACAACATATAGAAACGGTCCCTACCCAATAACAGGCTCACAGTTGTTGTCCGTCACCCCCCTTCTAGACTGTGAACTTGTTGTTGGGTAGGTGCCATCTCTTTATGTTGCCAACTTGGACTTCCCAAGCGCTTAGTACAGTGTTCTGCACACAGTAAGCGCTCAATAAATATGATTGAATGAATGAATGAAAGTGCTGGGGTAGATAGAAGTCCATCAGGTGGGAAGATGTGTACGTATCTATAATTCTATTTATTTATTTTGATGCTATTGATGCCTGTCTACTTGTTTTGTTTTGTTGTCCGTCACCCCCCTTCTAGACTGTGAACTCGTTGTTGGGTAGGGACTGTCTCTAGATGTTGCCAACTTGGACTTCCCAAGCGCTTAGTCCAGTGCTCTACACACAGTAAGCGCTCAATCAATACGATTGAATGAAGGAATGACTGGAAGGGGGGGACAGACAGCAAAACCAAACATGTAGAGGGGTCGTCTGACCATCCGGGGGAGGGGAAGAGGGGGCGTCCATCCCGTCCAGGGAAGGGGAGGAGGGGGCGTCCATCCGTCCAGGGAAGGGGAGGAGGGAGCGTTTGTCCATCTGGAGGAGGGGATGAGGGGGCGTCCACCCGTCCAGGGAAGAGGAGGAGGAGAGGTCCATCCGTCCAGGGAAGAGGAGGAGGGGGTGTCCATCCGTCCAGGGAAGGGGAGGAGGGGGGCGTCCATCCATCCAGGGAAGAGAAGGAGGGGACGTCCATCCGTCCTGGGAAGAGGAGGAGGGGGCCTCCATCCGTCCAGGGAAGAGGAGGAGGGGGTGTCCATCCGTCCAGGGAAGAGGAGGAGGGGGCGTCCATCCGTCCTGGGAAGAGGAGGAGGGGGCGTCCATCCGTCCTGGGAAGAGGAGGAGGGGGCGTCCATCCGTCCAGGGAAGAGGAGGAGGGGGCGTCCATCCGTCCAGGGAAGAGGAGGAGGGGGTGTCCATCCGTCCAGGGAAGAGGAGGAGGGGGCGTCCATCCGTCCAGGGAAGAGGAGGGGGCGTCCATCCGTCCTGGGAAGAGGAGGAGGGGGCGTCCATCCGTCCAGGGAAGAGGAGGAGGGGGAGTCCATCCGTCCAGGGAAGAGGAGGAGGGGGTGTCCATCCGTCCAGGGAAGAAGAGGAGGGGGCGTCCATCCGTCCAGGGAAGAGGAGGAGGGGGCGTTTGTCCATCTGGAGGAGGGGATGAGGGGGCGTCCATCCGTCCTGGGAAGAGGAGGAGGGGGTGTCCATCCGTCCAGGGAAGAGGAGGAGGAGAGGTCCATCTGTCCAGGGAAGAGGAGGAGGGGGCGTCCACCTATCCAGGGAAGAGGAGGAGGGGGCGTCCATCCGTCCAGGGAAGAGGAGGAGGGGGCGTCCATCCGTCCTGGGAAGAGGAGGAGGGGGCGTCCATCTGTCCAGGGAAGAGGAGGAGGGGGCGTCCATCCGTCCAGGGAAGAGGAGGAGGAGAGGTCCATCTGTCCAGGGAAGAGGAGGAGGGGGCGTCCACCTATCCAGGGAAGAGGAGGAGGGGGCGTCCATCCGTCCAGGGAAGAGGAGGAGGGGGCGTCCATCCGTCCTGGGAAGAGGAGGAGGGGGCGTCCATCTGTCCAGGGAAGAGGAGGAGGGGGCGTCCATCCGTCCAGGGAAGAGGAGGAGGGGGCGTTTGTCCACCTGGAGGAGGGGAGGAGGGGGCGCCCGCCCTCTCCGGCCCCTGGGTGAGGTCCCCGCCTCCCCCCCCCCCCCCATCCCTCCAAGCTCCGCTCCCTGCAGGCGAGTGGGCCCCTGGGGTGACTCAGTTTCTCTTTCCCGGCCGGGCCCAGGGGAGGCGGGCGGCTGCGTGCAGGACGGGCAGCGCTATAACGATAAGGACGTGTGGAAGCCCGAGCCCTGCCGCATCTGTGTCTGCGACACGGGGACCGTCCTCTGCGACGAGATAATCTGCGAAGAGATGCGGGACTGCCTCAACCCCGAGATCCCCTTCGGAGAGTGCTGTCCCATCTGCCCGACTCACCCGCCCGCCGCCAGTGCTCGTAATTTATTTATTTCCCGCTCCATAAATAAATTACCCGAGGGCCATGGATGGGCCGGCCAACGGCCTGGGCATCCATGGATCCCCCGCTTTTCCCGCTGGGGAAAGGTGCCTTCTCGGTGGTCCCCTCCCTGAGGAGATGAGGCAGGAAAGGGACCAGAACACACGGGGCTCCGGGTCTATTATTATTATTATTATTAGCAATAATAATAATAATAATGATGGTGGTATTTTGTGAAGCTCTTACTATATACCAAACACTATACTAAGCGCCAGGGTAGATACAAAATACTCAGGCCCCATGGAGAAGCAGCATCTATTATTATTATTGGCAATAATAATAATGGTGGTATTTTGTGAAGCGCTTACTATATACCAAACACTATACCAAGCGCCGGGGTAGATACAAAATACTCAGGTCCCATGGAGAAGCAGCATCTATTATTATTATTGGCAATAATAATAATGGTGGTATTTTGTGAAGCTCTTACTATATACCAAACACTATACTAAGCGCCGGGGTAGATACAAAATACTCAGGTCCCATGGAGAAGCAGTGTCTATTATTATTATTGGCAATAATAATAATAATGGTCGTGGTATTTTGTGAAGCACTTACTATGTGCCAAACACTATACTAAGCACTGGGGTAGATACAAAATACTCAGGTCCCATGGAGAAGCAGCATCTATTATTATTATGGGCAATAATAATAATGATAATGGTGGTATTTTGTGAAGCGCTTACTATACACCAAACACTATACTAGGCACCAGGGTAGATACAAAATACTCAGGTCCCATGGAGAAGCAGCATGGCTCAGTGGAAAGAGCCCGGGCTTTGGATTCAGAGGTCATGGGCTCAAATCCCGGCTCCGCCAATTGTCAGCTGTGTGACTCTGGGCAAGTCACTTCACTTCTCTCAATTCCCTCATCTGTAAAATGGGGATTAAGAGTGTGAGTCAACCTGATCACCTTGTAATCTCCCCGGCGCTTAGAACAGTGCTTTGCACATAGTAAGCGCTTTATAAATGCCATCACTATTATTAAGAGGGAGCACAGTTATTGAATCCCCATTTTTGTAGATGAGGGAACTGAGGTCCGGAGAAGTGAAGTGACTTGTCCAGGGTCACACGGCAGGTAAGTGGCAGAGCCGGGATTAGAACCCAGGGTCTCGGACTCCCAGGCCTGGGCTCTTTCCACTAGGCCACGCTGGGTTTGAGGCTAGAGGCTGGAGGGGTGCCGGGGTTTAACTCCCCCCACTCTGTAAGATCTTTGCGGGTGTGACCAGCTCTGTGGCATTGTGCCCTCCCGAGCGCTTAGTACAGTGCCCCACCCACCATAAGCGCTCACTAAATACCACCGATGGATGGAGGAACCAACTCCAAGGCAGGAGTGTGGTGGTTTAGGGCCAGCCCTGCTCACCGCCAAACTAGCCTGACCCTCCGGGGTGGGCGAGCCCCCGCTCAGGAGGACCCCCATCCCCAGGCCCTCTCGGTTGCCCGAGACCATTCATTCTTTCAATCGTATTGATTGAGCGCTTACTGTGTGCAGAGCACTGTACTAAGCGCTTGGGAAGTCCAAGTCGGCAACAATTAGAGATGGTCCCTACCCAACAACGGGCTCACAGTCTAGAAAGGGGAGACAGACAACAAAACAAAATATGTCGACAGGTGTCAAAATCGTCAGAACAAACAGAATTGAAGCTCTATGCACATCATTAACAAAATAAATAGAATAGGCCCAGGGACCCATGGATGCAAAGACCGAAAAGAGAAGGTGCCTTTCCTCAACCCTTCCCTGCCTCGTCCACGGTTTGGGCCGAAGGGCGTCCCCCAGGGGGGAAGGGTTGCGCCCCCCAGCCCCCTCTCCGCTCTGCTATAATAATAATAATAATCATGATGCATTTATTAAGCACTTACTATGTGCAAAGCACTGTTCTTTGATTGCTCTGAAACTAACTCCCGCGCTTTTCTGTCTCTCACTGCTGCCTGGAGGAGGCTTAGACGCTTCTTTAACGTAAGCCCCGCACGAGGGTCTTCACCCCGGGGGAGGGGCCACCCCGAGAGCGCTGAGTGGGGAGGGGGGCTTTCCCTGCCTCGGTTTCCCGCCCTGCGGCCCCGCACATGGTCGCTTTGAGCCCCCCGGGCGGTGATATGTGTGCCTCTCCCCACTCTCTGGACCAGGGGGGCGAGAGGATCCCAGCCCCCTGCCCTGCACCCCAATCGACCCCCCTCCCCCGTCAGAGCGGTCCATCAGGGTGACCCATCCGCGCAGCAGGGGTGTGATCCCTCGGTTTCGAGGAACCAAACTCTCCCTCCCCACCCCTGCCAGAAGTATAACGGTTTTTTCCTTTCTCTCCTTCGAGCAGGGCAACCTGGACCAAAGGTGAGTTGGATTTTTAATAATAATAATGGCATTTATTAAACGCTTGCTATGTGCCAAGCACTGTTCTAAGCACTGGGGAGGTTACAAGGTGATCAGGTTGTGCCCCAGGGGGCTCACAGTCTTCATCCCCATTTTACAGAAGAGGTAACTGAGGCACAGAGAAGTGAGGTGACTTGCCCAAAGTCACACAGCTGACAATGGGCGGAGCCGGAATTTGAACCCATGACCTCTGACTCCAAAGCCCAGGCTCTTTCCACTGAGCCACGCTGCTTAGGGGTCTTGGTTAAGCATTTTTTAGATGCCAAGCGGCGTGCTAAGAGCTGGGGCCGATACTAGATGATCGATGGGGCACAGGTCCCGTCCTTCGCGGGGTTCGCAGTCTTAAGAAAGGAGGAGGGGGATGTATCTAAACCCCATCTTACAGATGAGGAAACTGAGGTTCAGGAAGGCTAAGTAGCTCGCCCAAGTCCCGCAGCAGGCCGGCGGAAGAGCTGGGGTTAGAACTCTGGTCTTTCGACTCCCTTCCCCGAGCTCTCACCACTAGGCTCCTCTGCCTCTTGGGTTTTATAGTCTTTATCAGAGGCTGGGCTGCTCCTGCTGGGGTGGGTCTCTAGTAAGAGGGCGGGGGGCTGCGGTCTGTGGGGTGAACTGGGCCGTAGCCTAACCCAGGTCTCGCTCTGCGTTTCAGGGACAGAAAGGAGAACCCGGAGACATTAAAGATGTAAGTCTTGTCTGGGTCTTGATCGGCGCCGCCGGGCTGGTTCCATCCTGGAGCTGGGCTGACCGGGGGGCTCGTTGGAGCGGACCCTAACTGTTGCCTCTGTTTCTCTCTGTTCCAGGTTGTAGGCCCCAAAGGACCCCCAGGACCCCAGGTGAGAGAGGGAGCGAGAGAGAGAGAGAGAGAATAATGCCCCCTCTGTCCCTCGAAGGGCCTTGAGGGATGTTGGGCTCAGCCCACCTCACCACATCCTTCCGTTTTAGGGCCCTGCAGGAGAACAGGGACCCAGAGGAGACCGTGGGGACAAGGGTGAAAAAGTGAGTAGAGGCCTAAGTCTCTGGTATCCCGGCCCCCTCAGTGGGAGGGGCAGGAGGAGCTGTTGAACTCCCCAGTTTCAACACTGAGGTCTCTTTGTCTCCTCCCAGGGAGCTCCTGGACCTCGTGGAAAAGATGGCGAGCCTGGAACCCCCGGAAACCCTGGCCCACCTGGACCCTCTGGGCCTCCCGGCCCCCCTGGCCTTGGAGGAGTAAGTCTCCTCATTGTCCATCTCCCACAGGCCCCCGTACGCCGGCCCCTGGGTCATACTCTACCTGGAATGGATGGCTGCTGGGACAGAGAGAGGGCGAGCCGGACCCCCGCCCTCGAGAGGAGGAGGATGGGGAGGGAGGGGGTCCCGGAGGGTCTCAGGCCCAGTGTTGGCCGATCGCTTGCCAAGGCTCCGTCGAGCCCTGCCATGTTCAGCAAGGGATAGGTTCCGGGAAGTGGGTCCATGGCAAAGGATGTGACCCCCCTTGTCCCAGCCGGACGCTCGTGGTGACCAAATTAGACCGAGGGACAAGCCGCCCACTGCCCCCTTCCTCTTGGGGCCCGCTGCCGCCAGTCCCAAAGACTTCCGCCCATGCCTTTGGTCGGGCGATGCCAGGCCCTCGTCCTGGCAGACCCTGCCGGGTTCCATAGCTGGTTGACCCAGTCCAGGTGGGCAGTGGGGGGCCACAGGAGCTACCGTGCCGAAGGAGAGAGTCCCCCGGGCCACCCCAGCTCCCCATCTCCGAGGGGCGCTGAGCCCCAGACAGTCGGCCACCTGCCTCGAATGGCTCCACTGCTTTGTTCCCGAGTCCTGATGAGGTGGGGTTTGCTTGCAGAACTTTGCTGCTCAGATGGCGGGCGGATTCGACGAGAAGGCTGGAGGAGCCCAGATGGGCGTCATGCAAGGCCCCATGGTGAGGACGGCGCTCTCCCGGGGTTTGCAGGGTGGAGCCGGGGCGGCATCCTTCAACTGCTGGAGGGGGGCCAGACTGCCCCATGGGGGGAATCCCAGCCCGTGGCCAGGGGGGAAGGAGGCGGTGGGCTTGGCAGCGGCTGAATGAACCGGCGGCTTCAGCAAACACGGCCGCGTGCCAGCATGGGCCCTCTTTCCAAGCATCTTCTCCAAATAACCACAGCCGGCTTGGGGCGGCGGGGCCGGTTGGGAGCAGGGGTGGTCCCGTGCCTTGTTTGGGGTTTGCAATCCCCCCCTCACTTCTGGTTTGCTTCCCCCCTCAACAGGGCCCCATGGGACCCCGAGGCCCACCTGGCCCATCAGGCTCTCCTGTAAGTACCCGCCCCTCACCCTCTCCTCTCCCCACCCCCGTCCTCCCTAAAGCTTTCAAGCACCAGCATAGCCCCCCCCCTCCCCTTTTTCGTGCATCCCCCTCCTCAGAGGCTCACCCGGCCTTTCGGCTTTGTTGCAGGGACCTCAAGGTTTCCAGGGCAACCCTGGTGAACCCGGCGAACCCGGCGTCTCCGTGAGTACTGGGACCCCTCCCTGCCCCATTACAGTTCAAGCCCCCGGGAGGCATGGAGCTTATCCCTTTTCTGCCTTTGACTGCCCAAGCGTTCACTACAGTGCTCAGCACCCAGTGGATGCTCAGTAAACGCAACTTCCCTCTAGACTGCGCCTACCACCAACTCTGTAATAGTGTACTCTCCAAAGCTTAGCACACTGCTCCTTGCACAGTAAGTGCTCAAAAATTCGATGGATTGATTACTGCTGCTTTGGGACCCCAGCTTTGAGTACTGAGCCCCCTCCCCGCTGTTTGTCTAGGGTTTGGGGCCCTTTTTTGGGGGGGATTGAAGGGACCGGGAGGCCCCTGATAGGTTGGAGGCAGGTGGCAACATCATCCCTACTGACTGGGCCCGATGGCCGGCTGGCCTTCACCTGTCTGCCCACTGCCCGCTCACCTCTCGGTGTCTCTCCTTCTGTTCCAGGGCCCCATGGGTCCCCGAGGCCCGTCCGGACCCCCTGGGAAACCCGGCGATGACGTGAGTATCGGGCAGGCGGGGGAAAGGGTAGAGCAGGGTCATGGGGGAGGCCAGCGGGGCAGACTGTCGAGCGGACTGTCTGTGTCAGATCACCTCCCTGTGGGAAGGGTCTTCCTCCGGGCACCAGCGCCTGCAGGGAGCCAGGACTGGGAAGGGGAGACTGAGGCAGGCCGGAACAGGAGTTGGGGAGCGAGTAGGGACAGGCCACACACACGGCCTCACCCAGCCCCGAAAAGGGCAGACCCGGAAGCCGCACTCCCCCTAAACCCCTCTATGGTGGCATCGACCCAAGATGTGCTCGGTGGGGAGAGGGTGAGGTTGGATGAGGCCGTCCGTGGGATGCACCGTGGCTTAGTGGCTAGATCCCGGCTGGAAGTCAGAAGGACCTGGGTTCTAATCCTGGCTCCACCTTTTATCTGCCGTGTGACCTTGGGCAAATCACTTCATTTCTCTATGCCTCAGCCGTCTCATCTGTAAAATGGGGATTAAGACTGTGAGCCCCGAGTGGGACAGGGACTGTGTCCAATCCAATTTGCTTCTACCCGTGCCAGCGCTTATTACAGTGCCTGGCACATAGTTAGCACTTAACCGGTACCATAATTATTATAATTATTAACCGAGGGCCCTGGTCTGAGAGAGGGGGAGAGGTTTGTTCCCTGAGTGGAGGCTCCAGAGAGGGGCCAAAGGTCTGGCCACTGAGGTAGGAGAGGGTGGGAGAGTGGGCAGGTGGATGGGGACCAGGGCTGCCCACAGAGTCCAGGATCTGCACCGATGTTGCTGCGGAAGGAGCTAAGATTTTTCCCACGTGTTTCCCAGGGTGAAGCTGGAAAGCCTGGAAAATCTGGAGAACGGGGTCTTCCTGGCCCCCAGGTACCATTGGCTTGTTGGAGCTCATCACTGGGGAAGCAGCACTGGGGGGCTCTGCCAGCTGGGGAGGGGTGGTGGGGTGGGGAGGAAGAGGAGGGTCATTTGGGAGCAGCGTGGCTCAGTGGAAGGAGCATGGGTTTGGGAGCCAGAGGTCGTGGGTTCTAATCCCGCTCCGCCACTTTCATTCATTCATTCATTCCTTCATTCAGTCACATTTATTGAGCGCTTACTGTGTGCAGAGCTTGGGCAGTACAAGTTGGTGACATATAGAGACGGTCCCTACCCAAAAACGGGCTCACAGTCTAGAAGGGGGAGACGGATAACAAAACAAAACATGTAGACAGGTGTCAAAGTTGTCAGAATAAATAGAATTAAAGCTATATGCACATCATTAACAAAATAAATAGAATAATGAATATGTACAAGTAAAATAGAATAATAAATCTGTACAAATATATATACAAGTGCTGTGGGGTGGGGAAGGAGGTAGGGCGGGGGGGATAGGAAGGAGGAGAGGAAAAAGGGTGTTCGGTCTGGGAAGGCATCCTGGAGGAGGTGAGCTCTCAGTAGGGCTTTGAAGGGAGGAAGAGAGCTAGCTTGGCAGATGTGCGGAGGGAGGGCATTCCGGGCCAGGGGAAGGACGTGGGCCGGGGGTCGATGGCGGGACAGATGAGAACGAAGGCCAGTGAGGAGGTTAGCATTGGCAGAGGAGCGGAGGGTGCTTGGTGGGCTGTAGAAGGAGAGAAGGGAGGTGAGGTAAGAGGGGGCGAGGTGATGGACAGCCTTGAAGTCCAGGGTGAGGAGTTTCTGCCTGATGCGCAGATTGATTGGTAGCCACTGGAGATTTTTGAGGAGGGGAGTAACATGCCCAGAGCATTTCTGCATAAAGATGATCCAGGCAGCAGAGTGAAGTATAGACTGAAGTGGGGAGAGACAGGGGGATGCGAGATCAGAGAGGAGGCTGATGCAGTAATCCAGTTGGGATAGGATGAGAGATTGAACCAGTAAGGTAGCGGTTTGGATGGAGAGGAAAGGGCCGATCTTGGTGATGTTGTGGAGGTGAGACCAGCAGGTTTTGGTGATGGATTGGATGTGTAGGGTAAATGAGAGAGTGAAGTCGAGGATGACACCCAGGTTGCGGGCTTGTGAGACGGGAAAGATGGTAGTGCCATCTACAGTGATGGGAAAGTCAGGGAGAGGGCAGGGTTTAGGAGGGAAGATAAGGAGTTCAGTCTTGGACATGTTGAGTTTTAGATGGCAGGCAGGCATCCAGATGGAGATGTCCTGAAGGCAGGAGGAGACACGAGTCTGAAGGGAGGGAGAGAGAGCAGGGGCAGAGATGTAGATTTGGGTGTCATCAGCGTAGAGATGATAGTTGAAGCCGTGGGACGAATGAATTCACCAAGAGAGTGAGTGTAGATAGAAAACAGAAGGGAACCAAGAACTGACCCTTGTCACTTGTCAGCTGGGTGACTTTTTGGGCAAGTCACTTGACTTCTCTGGGCCTCAGTTCCCTCATCTGGCAAATGGGGATTAAGACTGTGAGCCTCACATGGGACAACCTGATCACCTTCCCCAGCGCTTTGCACATAGTAAGCACTTAACAAATGCCATTATTATCATTATTATTATTATTATTTCTGGCCTGGAGTAGGCAGGAACCTGAGGGAGGGAGTGGGGCTTGGAGGAGGTGGGGCCGGGCCCAAAGCGCTTTGCCCCTTGGGCTGAGGAGGTTGGCATGGGCTTCACTCCACCTGCCCCGCCCTGAGTGTGTTCCCTGTCCTTGCAGGGTGCTCGCGGCTTCCCAGGGACCCCCGGCCTCCCCGGTGTCAAAGGTCACAGGGTAAGTCTTGCGCGGGGCTGGGGCTGCAGGGCTTGGGGGCCTTGTCGGTTGTGCTCTCCCGGGCCCAGTTCGCATCTGAAGTCCTGTGTGCCCCCCACAGGGTTACCCCGGCTTGGATGGTGCCAAGGGAGAGGCTGGTGCTCCAGGGGTCAAGGTGAGGCTCTGGGGAACTACTGGGGTCTCCGACTGACCCATTGGCTCTGCCCGGTGGGTGCGGGGACGAACCACCCCTGGCCCTGAGGGGATGGGTCACGTCCTCGTTTCCCTCTGGAGAATCTGTAGGGGTGGGAAGGCCCCTTCCCTCATCTGTCCCGACTGGCCAGATGCGGGGGGATTAGGGGGTGGGTGGGGGGACTGGGGTCACTACGACTCAGGCTGCTGCCATGATCCCCTCCGTTTCTGCCCCCAGGGTGAAGGCGGTTCCCCCGGAGAAAACGGCTCCCCCGGTCCCATGGTGAGTGAGAAACTCTGCCTCATCCTCCTCCTTCCTCTCTTCTTCTCCTTCAGGCCCAGGGGCTCGGCCCAGAGACTCAGGGTCCAGGGGAAGGAGGGCCTGGCTAGTATCACCCCCGGGTGGTAGGGTAGAAGGGCAGTGGGCCTGGAGATTTCGCGTCCGAGCCACTGCCCCGTCTGGGCCCTGGAGTCGGGCACTGAATGCTGTGCTGGGTGAATTGTGCCACAGGCTTTCTGGGAGGGTGGTCTTCCACCCTAGACCGCGAGCTCGAGGGCAGAGACCGTGTCTACCAACTCTCTCAGACTCCCCCAAGAGCTCAGTACACAGTGGGCACCTAGTCAACACTGTTGAACGACCGATCCCAGGGACTCCAGCCCTCTGCCCGGGGCAGGGTGGGGAGTGGTGGGTCCCGAGGGGGGTCAGACCAGTCCCGAGGGGCATCCTGGATCCCAGCTCCATCCGTGGGGCTTCTCACCTGTGCCGCCGTGTGTTCCAGGGACCCCGCGGCCTCCCTGGAGAGAGAGGACGGAACGGACCTGCCGGTGCTGCGGTGAGTGTCGGCCCCCAACCTCTCCCCCACCCACATCCCATCCCAACTCCAGCCCAAGATCTGCCCTTCCTGCCCCTCTGGATTGGGGAAAGAAACTCCCTCTCTGGATCAGGGTGGGCTGACATTTTCCCTCCTTTCCCTGTGTGGCAAGGAGGGAGGGGATCCCCGGGGGCGAGATCCAGCTGGCTCTGGGGATGGGCAGACCCCAGTGCCACTAGAAGCAGCACGGTGGAGTGGACAGAGCATGGGATTGGGAGTCAAACGGTTCTAATCCTGGCTCCGCCACTTGTCTGCTGTGTGACCTTGGGCCAGTCACTGCACTTTTCTGTTCCTCAGTTCCCTCATCTGTAAAAGGGGGATTAAGACTGTGAGCCCCACGTGGGACATGGACTGTGTCCAACCTGATTTGCTTGTAACCATCCTAGCGCTTAGTACAGTGTCTGGCACATAGTAAGCACTTAACAAATGCCAGAATTACAATTACTAGTACTTTTGGAGACATCAGAAGGGACGAGGTTCATTCACTCAATCGTATTTATTGAGCGCTTACTGTGTGCAGAGCACTGTACTAAGCGCTTGGGAAGTACAAGTTGGCAACATATAGAGACAGTCCCTACCCAACAGCAGGTTCTGCCCCTGGACTCCCTTACCCCCAGCTGAGGCTCCGAGAAGTTAAGTGACTTGCCCAAGGTCACACAGCAGACTTCCTGGCTCCGCCACATGTCTACTTGTGTGACATTGGGCAAGTCACTTAATAATAATAACATTTATTAAGCGCTTACTATGTGCAAAGCACTGTTGTAAGCGCTAGGTAGGTTGCAAGGAGATGAGGTCGTCCCACGGGGGGCTCACAATCTTCATCCCCGTTTTACAGATGAGGTAACTGAGGCCCGGAGAAGTGAAGTGACTTGCCCAAAGTCACACAGGTGACTAGTGGTGGAGGCAGGATTTGAACCCATGACCTCTGACTCCAAAGCCCAGGCTCTTTCCACTGAGCCATGCTGCTTCTCCAGCTTCTCTTCAACTTCAAGTAACTTCAAGTTACTCCTCACACTTAACTTCTCTGAGCCTCCGTCCCCTCATCTGCCAAATGGGGATGAAGACTGTGAGCCCCACGTGGGACAACCTGATCACCTTGTATCCCCCCCAGCGCTTAGAACAGTGCTTTGCACATAGTAAGCGCTTAACAAATGCCACCATTATCAACTTCAAGTAACTTCAAGTTACTTCTCACACAACTTCTCGGAGCCTCCGTCCCCTCATCTGTCAAATGGGGATGAAGACTGTGAGCCCCACGTGGGACAACCTGATCACCTTGTATCCCCCCCCAGTGCTTAGAACAGTGCTTGGCACATAGTAAGCGCTTAACAAATGCCATTATTGTTATTATTATTATTATTATTATTATTATTATTTATTATTATTATTATTATTCCAGGCCAGCAGAGGGGAAGGGGGAGAGTGTTTGGGGGGAAAGCACGCAGTGGCTGGAAGGAGAGCTGCAGTGTGGGGTAGGGAGAGGAATGGCCACCCACCCCCGACTTAGGCCTTCTTGGACGGTCCCGGCAGGGTGCTTGGCCGCCCTTACCAGCCTGCCTCGGTGGAATGCTTTGGTCTCTCCCTCCCCCACCTGGCCCACTTTGGGGTGAGCCAGGCATTCCCGGGCAACCTGCCAGTGGCTAGCGGCCAGTCCCGGGGCCGGGCCAGGGGCCGGGCTGTGCCAACTGCACTGTCTCCCTGGAGCCGAGCGGAGAGCTTGGAGGGGGCCATCGTGGCACATCCCGCTCTTCCTGCACTGTGGAGACCCCTCTGACCCCTGACTCTCCCTCCCTCCCTCTGCCCATCCGCCAAGCTAGCTCTCTTCCTCCCTTCAAGGCCCTGCTGAGAGCTCACCTCCTCCAGGAGGCCTTCCCACACTCAGCCCCTTCCTTCCTCTCCCCCTCGTCCCCCTCCCCATCCCCCCCATCTTACCTCCTTCCCTTCCCCACAGCACCTGTATATATGTATATATGTTTGTACATATTTATTACTCTATTTATTTATTTATTCATTTATTTTACTTGTACATATTTTGTTAGTATGTTTGGTTTTGTTCTCTGTCTCCCCCTTTTAGACTGTGAGCCCACTGTTGGGTAGGGACTGTCTCTATATGTTGCCAACTTGTACTTCCCAAGCGCTTAGTACAGTGCTCTGCACACAGTAAGCGCTCAATAAATACGATTGATGATGATGATGATGATGTATATATGTTTGTACATATTTATTACTCTATTTATTTATTTATTTTGCTTGTACATATCTATTCTATTTATTTTATTTTGTTCGTATGTTTGGTTTTGTTCTCTGTCTCCCCCTTCTAGACTGTGAGCCCACTGTTGGGTAGGGACTGTCTCTTTATGTTGACAACTTGTACTTCCCAAGCGCTTAGTACAGTGCTCTGCACAAAGTAAGCACTCAATAGATATGATTGATTGATTGATTGATTGATTGGCAGCATGGCTTACTGCCTAGAGAGTCAGAAGGTCTGCCTGGGAGTCAGAGGGTCATGGGTTCTAATCCTGCCTCTGCCACATGTCTGCTGTGTGACCTTGGGCAAGTTACTTCATTCATTCATTCATTCATTCAATCAATCGTATTTATTGAGCGTTTACTGTGTGCAGAGCACTGGACTAAGCGCTTGGGAAGTCCAAGTTGGCAACATCTAGAGACGGTCCCTACCCGACAGCAGGCTCACAGTCTAGAAGGGGGAGACAGAGAACAAAACAAAACATATTAACAAAATAAAATAAATAGAATAAATATGTACAAATAAAATAGAGTAATAGATACGTACAAATATATGTACATATGTACAGGTGCTGTGGAGAGGGGAAGAAGGTAAGGCTCACTTCTCTGAGCCTCAGTTACCTCATCTGGAAAATGGGGATTAAGCCTGTGAGCCCCACGTCGGACAACCTGATCACCTCGTATCCCCCAACCAGCACTTAGAAAGGTGCTTTGCACATAATAAGCGCTTAATAAATGCCATCTTTTTTTTTTACTTCACTTCTCTGGGCCTCAGTTACCTCATCTGGAAAATGGGAATTAATAGTGTTAGCCCTGTGTTGGACAGGGACTGTGTTCAACCTGACTAATTTGTATCTGCCCCAGTGCTTAGAACAGTGTTTGACCCCACCAGCACTTAGAAAGGTGCTTTGCACATAACAAGCGCTTAACAAATGCCATCCTTTTTTTTTACTTCACTTCTCCAGGCCTCAGTTACCTCGTCTGCAAAATGGGAATTAAGAGTGTGAGCCCTGTGTGGGACAGGGACTGTGTCCAACCTGACTAATTTGTATCTACCCCAGCGCTTAGAGCAGTGTTTGACACATAGGGAGCCCTTAACAAGTACCATAATAATAATTATTATTATTATTGTTATCTTCCACTTCTCCATCTTCCTCTGTGGGATATCAGGGTCCCAAAGTTTGGGCGCTGCCAGAGGCACGGTCTGACCTTGTTCTTGGATCTTCAGGCTCTTTGGGGGGGCTTTCTAGTCCATTCCACCTGGGGAGGGGCTCCCCCACATCGTCCGGTGCCCAGGCAGGGGCACAGAGCAGGGACAATCAGCTCTTGAGGAGGTTGCCCCGTTCTGAGCTGAATCATAACCGGTGGGATCTGCAGCAAATCTTCCTCCGGGGAGGACATCGTCAGGTCTTGTGGATCCCATTCCGTATTTTAATGTCATTTTGGGGGCAGGGACCCTCTCCATAACCTCCTCTATCTTAGGACCCTCTCACCCCCATCATCATCATCAATCGTATTTATTGAGCGCTTACTGTGTGCAGAGCACTGTACTAAGCGCTTGGGAAGTACAAATTGGCAACATATAGAGACAGTCCCTACCCAACAGTGGGCTCACAGGCTCACATGTAACCCCCAGGATGGGTAAACGCTCTGGGGTTCCTGGAGGATCAAGTTCAGGCCCAGGGCTGAGCCAGCCCATGGATGGAGGCGGGTGGGTGGTCCCGGGTTGCTGAAATGTCAGTTTACACATGACTCAAGGGAGCTGGTCATGATCCCCTAAGGATTTCCTTAGCCCAACTTCAGCCGGCTCACCCTTTCCTGGCCCTGGCCTGGAGCCTCCCACCCCTCCCGAGAGTGGGAAAAACTCCCTTCCCCTTCCAGACCCAATAGGAGCTTAATAATAATAATAATAGCATTACTATGTGCCAAGATCTGTTCTAAGTGCTGGGGAGGTTACAAGGTGAACAGGTTGTCCCACGTGGGGCTCAGAGTCTTCATCCCCATTTTACAGATGAGGTAACTGAGGCCCAGAGAAGCTAAGTGACTTGTCCAAAGTCACACAGCTGACAAGTGGCAGAGCTGAGATTTGAACCCGTGACCTCTGACTCCAAAGCCCGTGCTCTTTTCACTGAGCCACGCTGTTTGAGTCTGACATCGCGTCTACCCACTGTTGTCTTTTCCCAGGCATTTAGTGTAGTGCTGTGCATCCAGTAAACGCTCAATAAAAGCCACTGGCTGATTGATTCCCTCAGCCAACGCCCCCCTCAAATAAAAAAGTGGTGATTCCTCTTTATCCAGTGCTTACTTGGGAGCTGGAGCTGCCCAGGATACACCCCCAGCCCAGTCGGGTCACAGTCTACCTGGGGTCAGAGGAGATTGTGGGGGTGGGCTGTCCAGGGGGTGAGGGGAAAATTGGCCATTTTAGGTTAATTGGTCTCTGAGGTCCAGAGAGTCTTTGCCCAGAGAGAAAAGGTGAGGGGCTCCAAGGCTGGACCCTAATGCGTGTTTTTTGTTGTTTGTTTTTTTACTGGTATAAGTGCATGGTACTAAGTGCACAGTACTGAGCCCAGTGCTTTGCACACAGTAAGCGCTCAATAAATATGACGATGAATGACCGCGGGGGTAGATGCAAGATGGTCAGATTGGACAAAGTCCACGTCCCATTGTGGGGGCCCACCGTCTTAATCCCCATTTCACAGAGGAGGTAACTGAGGCCCAGAGAAGTGAAGTGTCTTGCCCAAGGTCACACAGCACACAAGTAGAGGAGCCGGGATTAGGACTGAGGTCTTTCTGACTCCCGGGGCCGGGCTCTAGCCACTAGGTCAGAGGCCTGGGGGAGGTTGGGAGCTGCAGGAGATGCTATCTCTTGCCCCCACCCAGCTTCTCGTGGTGGGTTGGAGCCGGATCGAGGGATGCGTGGGGCAGGTGAGCCCGGCTGCAGAGGGTGCCCCGACTTCCAGATGTAAAATGGGGTTCATTTAATCTGATTCGGAGGCTCGGCCCTGACCGCCCTTTCTCTTTTCTCTCCCCAGGGCGCTCGAGGCAACGACGGTCAGCCCGGCCCGGCCGGTCCCCCGGTAAGTAGCACCCCATCGCGGCCATGGCCTCCAGACCGAGCAGCCCAGGAGGGCTCCGGGAACCCGGGGTCTCAAGACCTTGGGACCTCCACCCTGCAGCAGCCCCGCTAACCCCCTCCCCTCCCTTCTCCCCACCACAGGGACCCGTAGGCCCAGCTGGTGCTCCTGGATTCCCCGGCGGCCCTGGCTCCAAGGTGAGTCTCGCCGGGGTCATTGGGGAGAGGGGTTCTTCGGGAAGGGGAGCTGGACTCAATTTGGTACCATCTGACTCCCAGTACAGTACTGCAAACAGTAAGCGCTCAATAAATAAGATTGAATGAATGGACACGGAGGAGAAGGCCGACAGTCTGCAGGCGTGTCGGCGGGGGAATGGGGCGGGGGGTGGTGAGGTGGTCAGAGCCCCCCGTCCCCTTGGGAGCAGGAGGGGGAAGCTGGAGGGGGAGCTGGGGACGGGCTTCTCCGGTCCGGATGTTTCCATGGCGACAGGCGGGCCCCCCGCTGTCGAAGTCACTTGAAGGAGCCCATTGTGCGGGGCAGGGAGGGGGAGAGGAGGGCTGGGTTACACCCGGCCGGACCACAGGCCTTCCCTTCCCCCCCGCAGCCCTCCACCCCCACTAGGACCCCCGAGCAGGAAAGGGGCCCTCCAGCCCCCCCGGAGGAGGGCTGATTTGGGGTCTGAAGAACCCAATTCAGACCTGCCCGGTTGGCCTAGCTCTTAGGCCTTGGCTGTGCTTGCGTGCGTGTGTGTGGGCCCATGCATCTCACCCAGTGTACCTGCCCCTCGGGTCCCCTGGCCCGCCTCTGCCTGACATCTCCTTCCTTCACCCCTCCCTTCTAGGGTGAAGCCGGCCCCACAGGTGCCCGCGGCCCTGAAGGTGCCCAGGGCCCACGAGGCGAATCTGGAACTCCCGGCTCCCCCGGCCCCACTGGAGCTTCTGTGAGTAATGACTCCCTCTTCCCCTCCCATCCCTTCCCTGCTCCCCCGGCCCCCTGCCCCTCACTCTCTGCCCTCCTGCTTCCTGCCCCTATTCCCCGTTCCGGGTCCTTGCTCCTGACCCTTCCTAAGGGGCGTGGGGGGGAAAAGGGGAGAATTCACCCTCTTGCAAGTTTTTCCAGAAGTGGAAGATAATGGGGAGGGGGCTGCCCAGCGCTTCCTCAGGGCTGGGGGCTACAGAGTAAGACTCCGAGTGGATCCCGGTGCCCGAGGAATGGAGGGGGTTTGACTGGAGTGGATAGGGAGCAGCCTTACCCTGAGGCAGGGGAAGCGACAAAATGACCCCAGGAGTCAGGGCTTGTCCAGTCTGTGATTTCAGCTCTCTCCCTCCTATTTGACTACTGTGTTCTCCCACTACAACCCAGTCTCTTCATTCCTCCCAAACTAGCCCATTCGCTGTTTCTCTTTATCATCTTTGTTATCGCCAACCTCTTCATCACGCCTTTTCCCCTGCCGGGGATTCCCTCCTTTTCAAATCCACCAAACACAGCTCTCCCCATCTTCAAAGCCCTTCTGAAATGACATCTACTCCAAGAAGCCTTCCCCGATCGATCTCTCCAACTTCCACAGCCATCGATCTAACAATCGGTTGTATTTATTGAGGACTGATTTTGTGCAGAGCACTGTACCAAGCACTTGGGAGATAAAATATAACGGTGGTAATATATGCAGCGTGGCTCAGCGGAAAGAGCCCGGGCTTTGGAGTCAGAGGTCATGGGTTCGAATCCTGACTCCCCCACGTGTCTGCTGTGTGACCTTGGGTAAGTCACTTAACTTCTCTGAGCCTCAGTTACCTCATCTGTAGAATGGGGATTAAGACTGTGAGCCCCACGTGGGACAACTTGATCACCTTGTATCCCCCCCAGCGCTTAGAACAATGCTCTGCACATAGTAAGCGCTTAACAAATGCTATCATTATTATTATGTATACATACAACTGCCCTAAGCACCTGTGAACATAATCTACATTATTAAGCATTAATTTATGTACAATCATTCAGTCATTAACCCCTTATCCTCTTCCTTTTGTTGATGATGATATTGATGATGATGGTACTTGTTAAGCGCTTACTTTGTGCCAAGCACTGTTCTAAGCGCCGGGGCAGATACAAGGTTATCAGGTTGTCCCACGCGGGGCTCACAGTCTTCATCCCCGTTTCACAGATGAGGTAACTGAGGCTCAGAGAAATTAAGTGACTTGCCTAAAGTCACACAGCTCTTCCCCCTAAATTGTAAGCTTCTGGAGGGTGGGGATAGTTCTTGCTAGCTCTGTTGTACTCTCCCAAGCACTTGGTACAGTGTTCTGCACACAGTAGGTGCTCAGTAAATACTACTGATTTATTCTTCTACTCTGCTTCTCTCCTTGGACTCTGACCTCCATCCAGTCCCCCTGAAATGTTTTAGAGCGTCTCAGTGCCTCCCTTCCAGCTTCTGTCCTGTTTCTAACCCATCCCCGTCCTTCCCATCTACCATCTTTCCTCCTGAAGGGTGGGAGGTCGGGAAACCAGCTTGCTTTTGGCCCTGAAGTCTCTCTGTTTTTAGGGGAACCCTGGAACAGACGGTATCCCCGGAGCCAAGGGGTCTGCGGTGAGTGTGATGTCTTCTCCCCGCTTTGAGGGTCCGCATCCTGGGTCTGGGGGGGGGGGGTGTTTGTGGATGGGCCACCCCTGTTGGGTGAGCGACGGTCAGATTAGGGTGGCTTTAGGGGGAGAGGTGTCCTGAGGCTGAGGTATGTGTGGAGATTCAATTGTTGCCAATTTGTACTTCCCAAGCGCTTAGTACAGTGCTCTGCACATAGTAAGCGCTCAATAAATACGATTGATTGATTGATTGATTCTGACTCGTGGGAGTCCTTCGCCTGGGGAGGGTGCGATGTGGGGACCAGTGAAGGTTTAGAAAAGTGAATTTTTAGGGAGAGCAGGGCGGGCATCTATATTGCTGGGAGAGGAGGGAGGACTGAGGCCTCTGGCTTCTCCCTCCTCTATACTGTAAGCTCCTTGTGGACAGGGAATGTGTCTGTTTTGTTATATTGTACTCTCCAAAGTGCTTAGTACAGTGCTCTGCACACAGTCAGCGCTCAATAAATACGATTGAATGAATGACACTCTTTTCCGTGTGGTCCCATGCAGGGCGCTCCTGGCATAGCTGGCGCCCCCGGCTTCCCCGGCCCCCGTGGCCCTCCTGGACCTCAAGGTGCCACTGGTCCCCTGGGCCCGAAAGGCCAGACGGTAAGAGACCCCAATTCAACTCCTCTGGACCTCAGTTTCCTCAACTGTAAAATGGAGCTTCGATACCGTTTCTTCCTCTTATTTAGACTGTGAGTCCTTGTGGGACAGGGACTGTGTCTCACCCGATTAACTTGTATCTAACCCAGCGCTTGGCACATAGTAAGCGCTCAACAAATACCATAATTATTCATCCTTCCATGAACTCCGTCTCACATCCATGTCCCCAAGCCTTTCCCTCCCCCCAGTCAGCCCCCACCCGTCCTCCATCCTCATCTTTCCTGCACCCTGCAGCCTCTCCTTTCTCTCTGCAGGGAGAACCCGGAGTGGCAGGATTCAAAGGCGAAGTTGGTCCCAAGGGAGAACCTGTAAGTGTCCCCCCCCACCTCATCCCCCACCCTATGAGACCAGCCCCTCTGACTCCAAGTTGCTTCCCACTCCTTCCAGCTCTCTTACCAAGATCACTTTCTGGGACCCGTGCAATCTTGGTTGCGGGGAGGGTGGTCCCAGTGAGCTGCATCTCCCCCCCTTAGCCCCCCCGAGGACTTCCTGGCTTTAGCTCCTCCATCCAGCCAGTCTTCATCCCCAGAATGCCTTGGAGTGAGCTGGGGACCCCCTCTTCCTCCTCCTTCTTCCCTGGACCCTGACGCCTGGACCTCAGCAGATCCAATCCTGGCCCAGAACTGACCTAGAGGCACCTGGGCACTGGGTAGTTGGGCGGTAGCATTTGGGATCTTCAGTTCATCCTGAATGCTCCGCTCACCCTCCCATCTCACCCCCCTCAACCCCAAAATGGTTCCCCCGGCCTGGGTGGGCCCCACGCTGGAGCCTCAGTAGTAACGATGGCATTTATTGAGTGCCAAGAACTGTACTAAGCATTGCTCTCATTCTCTCTCTCTCTCTCCCACACCCACAAACACAAACACACACAGGGACCTTCAGGCCCTCAAGGAGCACCAGGTCCAGCTGGCGAAGAAGGCAAGAGAGGAGCCCGGGGAGAACCTGGAGCAGCTGGACCTCTGGGCCCACCTGGCGAGAGGGTGAGTGGCTTGGATTTGGGTTCTGGGACGTCAGACCTCATCCCGCCTCACGCCCTGGCTGGCCAACTCCCCTGCTGGAATCCGGGGGGGACATCCCTCAGTGCTTCTCGAGGGGGCCCGGGGACCCCCACCTCACCCCCAGATTCTCCCCTCTCCCCCCAGGGAGCTCCAGGCAACCGCGGTTTCCCAGGACAGGACGGTCTGGCCGGACCCAAGGTGAGTGGATGTGAGGCCACGGGCAAGGAAATGGCGGGCCTTGGCCTGGTGGGGTAAGGTATATTCCCCTGTGACCTCTCTCCTCCCTTCCCCCCCTTGCTTGGCAGGGAGCCCCTGGCGAGCGTGGACCCAGCGGCCTAGGTGGACCCAAAGGAGCCAACGGTGACCCCGGCCGCCCCGGCGAACCCGGCCTCCCGGGTGCCAGGGTGAGTTGCCCCGTGGGGCTGGGACTGGGGCGGAGGCGGAAGCTGTGGACGAGTGAGGGTGGAGTGGTGGGATAGGGTCATCTCTTCCCTTTGTACATTGTGTGCCCAGTTGTGTGCCTAAATCACGCAGGGACTTGGGGCCCAGCGGGTGTGGTAGAGATTTGAACCAGAGAAAGGATGCCCTCCTTCAGCAGCCCTTTTCATCGATGCCCATAGAGGAGCAGCATGGCCTAGTGGCTTGGCCACTGCTTGGCTCCACGGGCTTGGGAGTCAGAGGTCATGGTTTCTAATCCCAGCTCCGCTACTTGTCTGCTGTGTGACCTTAGGCAAGTTACTTAACTTCTCTGTGCCTCAGGTACCTCATCTGTAAAATGGGGATTGAGATTGAAAGCCCCACATGGGACAACCTGATTATCTTGTATTTATTCCAGCGCTTAGAACAGTGCTTGGTACATAGTAAGCCCTTAACAAATACCATCATCATCATTATTATTATTATCAACACCCTTCCAGCCTCACCCCCCGAACTAATTTTGATGGTTCTCGATGCCCCCGCCCAATCTAACTTGAACCATTCCTGTCCACACTCGGCTTATCTTCAACAACTCCCGCTGGTAGCCAGTCTATACTTGGCCATTCCCACTGGCATCCGGTCTGGGACCAGTTGTTCCAGCTGGCACCCCAGTCTAGCCTTGGTCATTCCCTTGGGCATCCCAGTCTAGCTTTGGTTATTCCCACTGCTATCCCGTCTAGCCTTGGTCATCCTCACTGGCACTCAATCTAGTCTGGGTCATTCTCACTGGCATCCAGACCCTCTAAGACTCTAAGCTCATTGTGGGCAGGTAATGTGTCTGTTTACCATTATACTGGACTCTCCCAAGCGCTTGGTACAGTGCTCAGCACCCAGTAAGTGCTCGATATCTTTGATTGAATGAATGAATGAATAGTGCCAATCGCTCCATCCCATTAGCACCATCTTTGCATGTTCCTGCAAATGTTGTTATTATTAGTATTATTATAAACTGGGAGTGTCCTGGGGCCATTTTGTGAGCCATTCAAGAGATGAGCTGCCCTGGCCTTGCCCTGGTTGACCCTCTTAGTGGGTTGGGGGAGGGCAGACCATGGAGCCATTTTGTTGCCCCTGGTGAGAGAGGCTGAACACCGCTCCCCGACTTCCCCCCGACCACCCCAGGCCTGCTGATGACCTCTTTTCCCTTGAATGCAGGGTCTCACTGGGCGCCCCGGAGATGCTGGTCCTCAAGGCAAAGTTGGACCTTCTGTAAGTGGAACCCCGCTCGGGGATTGGAGCCGGGCTAAGGGGCGGGCGTGCTGGGAGGTTTGGGGCTCCCGTGAGCTGGGATGGAGGGCAGAGGGGGCAGGGCTGCCATCATCCTGGGAATCTGTGAGGGATTGTGGTCGGGGGAGCGCTTTGGAGACAGGGCGGGGGAGGTCCAGTGACCTCACCCAGAAGCTGAGGTGCCCAGCTTCACCTCCGTGTCTGTGGAGAAGGACGGAGGGCTCTGATGTGCCATCTCTGTGCCCTCTGCAGGGAGCTGCTGGCGAGGACGGCCGCCCCGGTCCCCCGGGCCCTCAGGGAGCTCGCGGACAGCCTGGCGTCATGGGCTTCCCCGGTCCCAAAGGTGCCAGCGTAAGTCTTCCCATGCCTTTGCGGTGCTCCCAAGTGAGGATAGTGCTCCTGCTGACCCTTTGGCAGGCCTGACCCTCCTGCCAGGCAAACCCCTGACCCTGGGTGTGCCCTTTGTGGGTGCCCTTGTCTGCTCAACCTGGCTCAGGCCTTTCAACCTCCTCCAACCCTGCTTCGCCTCTCACTCCTTCCCGCTGCCTCCCCATCCCTCCATCCCTCCCTCACTCTGCATCTCCTCTCCACCAGGGTGAAGCCGGCAAGGCGGGAGAGAAAGGACTGCCCGGCGCTCCTGGGCTCAGAGTAAGTGCCCGCCGGGTGCCCCATTGTCAGGGGAAGGGCCGGTCACACCCGGGTCAGAGCCTGTCCAACTCACTGGACCCCTGACCATTTCCTCAAGGTGGGCGGGAGCCTCAGGAAGCAAATCTGAGGGTCCTGGGGCTGCCACGGAGACAGATAGTGTCGTTCATCTGTGTGCACATGGGTGTGTGCCTGGGTGGGTGGGTGTATATGGCTGTGTCTGGGAGGGGGTGGAGGGGACAGGCCTGAAGGGTTGCCGGGGTGGGTGGGTGGGAAGGAACCCTGGACCAGGGCAGGCTTCCTGGAGGAGGTGGGAAGGAAGACAGTGGAAGGAGGGTAGAGGTAAGATGATGGACGTTCCTGTGACTGAGTGAGGGAGTGTGGGACGCAGCAGGCCGATGACCCAGATTCGGTGGTCCCCCGTCTTGACCGCAGAACCATCTGAGGGTCCATAGCCAGGGCCCAAGGAAGTTCTCTGCCCCGTCCTGTCTCATCCCCATCTCCGCCCCCACCGCCCTTCACCTCTCCCCTCTCTTCTCCTTCCTCCAGGGTCTTCCCGGCAAAGATGGAGAAACAGGCGCTTCCGGCCCCCCAGGACCTGCAGTAAGTCCCCTGGTCCCCCACAGGGCAGGACGGGCGGAGGCCGGTGGGGAGCAGGGGCACCGGCGATCCTGAAGCTGGGCAGAGACGGGCCCCGTGTCCTGGGTGGGGGGCAGGGGCCAGGGCTGGGTCATCATTCATTCATTCAATCGTATTTATTGAGCGCTTACTGTGTGCTTGGGAAGTACAAGTTGGCAACATATAGAGACGGTCCCTACCCAACGTGTAACGTGTAACGCCAACTCCAACCCCAACCGTCTGCAGTTCCCTCGTGCCCCTACTGTCTCTCTTGCCCCGCCAGCTCCGCTTACAGTGTCCGTCTCCTCCCACAGGGCCCCGTTGGCGAACGGGGAGAGCAGGGAGCTCCCGGCCCCTCCGGCTTCCAGGTGAGCAGCCAGGAGATGCTCTTGGGACTTGGGAAGGGCGGGAAATTTGGGGGTCAGAGGGTGGGCCCTGGATTGATTGCACCAGGGCCAACCCCACCCTCATAACATGGTCAAACATGTGTCTCTTTGTCTCCTAGGGACTCCCTGGTCCTCCCGGCCCCCCTGGAGAAGGAGGAAAACCAGGTGACCAGGTGAGTTTGGACTCTTTGCTCCTGGAGCTCAGGGCCCTTGGAACTGTGTGACCTTGAGCAAGTCACTTCACTTCTCTGTGTCTCAGTTACCTCATCTGTAAAACGGGGATTAAGACTGGGAGTCTCGTGGGTGACAAGGACTGTGTCCAGCCTGATTAGGTTGTACCTACACCAGAGCTTAGAAAAGTGCTTGACACATAATAAGTGCTTAACAAATACCATCATTATTAGACACCATCACTAGGGCTCAGCACAAGGTGGTATTTACTGAATGCCCGCTTGATGCACCGCACTGTACTAAGCGCTTGGGGAAGCAAAACAGATGCACAAGACGTGTAGCCTGTCCCTGAGGAGCTCACTCTCCAATAGGGGAGACAGATGTCAACATTTATAAAAGTAGTGGAGTCGTAATAAATATTCGAATATACAGATGAAAGGGCAGTCTATACCTACACAGGGCTAAGGATGGGTGTAAGTGAATACTTAATTGTTGAAGGTGGCAGTTGGGTTGTTGCAGTTTGGAGTGTTGAGATTGATTAGAAAAGCAGCATGGCTCAATGGAAAAAGCATGGTCTTGGGAGTCAGAGGTTATGGGTTCAAATCCTGGCTCTGCCAATTGTCAGCTGTGTGACCTTGGGCAAGTCACTTAACTTCTCTGTGCCTCTGTTACCTCATCTGTAAAATGGGGACTAAGACTGTGAGCCCCACGTGGGACAACCTGAATAAATTGTATCCTCCCCAGCGCTTAGAACAGTGCTTTGCACATAGTAGGTGCTTAACAAATGCCATCATTATTATTATTATTATTGAGAAGTGAGATTTCGGGGGGTTTGAACAAGGGGTCTGGTGGGGTTTGGTTGGGGAGGGAGTCCAGGCCAGGGCCAGCAGTGTCAGAAAAGGGACAGAGCCAGCAGGGCCAGTCGAGCAAAGCACAGTGAGAAGGCGAGTATGGGAAGGGTGAAGAGAGCCACTGGGCAAGATGGGGAGAGCTGAAACTTGAAGCTGAACAATGAAAAGTGTTTGTGTGTTGTGGGGGGTTGCAGGAAGCTGAGGGGCTGGGGGAACTGAGGAGAGGAGAGAGGTGAGCTGAGAAGTGCTTTGGCAAGATCGATCAGTGGTATTTATTGAGTGCTCACTGTGTCCAGAGCCCTGTACTAAGCGCTTGGGAGATACAGTACAATTGAGTTAGGAGAAATGGTCCTCACCCACAAGGAGCTCACAGTCTCAATCAATCAATCAATCAATCAATTAATCAATCATATTTATTGAGCGCTTACTGTGTGCAGAGCACTGTACTAAGTGCTTGGGAAGTACAAGTTGGCAACATATAGAGACAGTCCCTGCCCAACAGTGGGCTCACAGTCTAGAAGGGGGAGACAGAGAACAAAACCAAACATATTAACAAAATAAAATAAATAGAATAGATATGTACAAGTAAAATAGAGTAATAAATATGTACAAACATATATACATATATACAGGTGCTGTAGGGACGGGAAGGAGGTAAGACGGTGGGGATGGAGAGGGGGACAAGGGGGAGAGGAAGGAGATGGGATCAACGGGAGATGATCTGGGCAGCGGCAGGCAGTGTGGTTTGGAGTGGGGAGAGGCTGGAGGCTAGGAGAGCAGCGAGGAGGCTAAGAGCCTAGTCTAGCCAGGATGTGACCAGAGCTTGTCATCCCAGAGTGGTCAGCGGTTGGTGGCCTGGACTCGGCTCCAGGCTGGGCCTGTGGGCTCGGCTTTCAGGTTCGCCCCTCAGGGGCTCGGGGTCGGGCTTCTTCTGCTCGTCACCGTCCTCCTCTGTCTTTCTCCAGGGTGTTCCCGGCGAAGGTGGTGCTCCTGGCCTTGTGGGCCCCAGGGTGAGTGTCTGCTGGGAGGGGAAGGGGCGGCGGGGGGATGACCAGTCCCATCCTGTCCCCTCCCACCCAGCTCCACCTTTTTCCCATCCACCCAGCTCTACTCTGACCCCTGCCCATCCAGCTCCACTGTCCCCCGTCCACCATCTCCACCCTGGCCCCTGTCCACACAACCCTGTGGACCGCCCCAACCCATCCGCTTCTGACCCCTTCTGACCCTGCCTCCCACGGCCCCTCTCTGGCTCACGGGGAACGGCTGGCACTTTTGGCTTCAAGCCCCCTGAGTGCCCCTCCCTCTAACCCCATCTCAGTCTTCCCTCTGAGCTGCCCTGACCAATCCCCCCTGCAGCGACACTTGATCCCTGACCTCTCCCTATATTCTGGCACCAGGGCGAGCGAGGTTTCCCTGGAGAACGAGGCTCTCCCGGCGCTCAGGGGCTTCAGGGAGCCCGTGGCCTCCCTGGAACACCAGGCACCGATGGACCCAAGGTGAGACCTCCCCCGTCTCCTTCCAGAACCTAATCCTGCCTAGACAACACTACCCTCTCCTCCATCTGGGAAAGAGGAGGGAGGGAGCGGGAGGCGAGAAGAGGGGAGGGAAAGGAAGGAGAAAGGGAGATGAAGTGGGAAGGGGCAGAAGGGATGGGTGTCAGTGGTGGGCACTGCCAATGGTGAACTCTCCCTCCCCGCACAGGGTGCCACCGGCCCAGCTGGACCCAACGGAGCTCAGGGCCCCCCAGGTCTGCAGGGGATGCCCGGCGAGAGGGGCGCGGCAGGCATTTCTGGCCCGAAGGGAGACAGAGTGAGTATCCCCCGGGCCTCAGGGGTGCCCAGGCAGCGGGCCATCAGAAGGCCCCGTGCCGGTGCCCGCTGCCCCATCTGCCACCCCCCAGCCACACCCACCCATCTCCTTGCTGCCCTGGGAGCCCTCATCCTGCCTCTGGAACAGCCAAGCACGTTTACCCGTTGGAGCAGGGCAGCCTTGGCCATGCCCCTTCCCTGTTGCTGCTGGCCCCTGCCCGCTCACCCACCATGGTTGGTCACGCTCCCTTCTTTCACCTCGGCCTGGAGAAGCAGCATGGCTTAGTGGCTTGGGAGTCAGAGGTTGTGGGTTCTAATCCCGGCCCCGCCACTTATCGGCTGTGTGACTTTGGACAAATCGCTTCAACTTTTCTGGGCCTCAGTAACCTCATCTGGAAAATGGGGAAGACTGTGAGCCCCACGTGGGACAACCTGTTGACCTTGTAGCCGTTCCAGCGCTTAGAACAGTGCTTATTCGAACCCCTGGCCTCCGACTCCAAAGCCTGGGCTCTTTCCACTGAGCCACACTGCTTCTCATCAGTTCAGTTCAGGTCTGATCAGTTCAGAACCGACCTTCCCAACTCCCCAGGCTCCCGTTCCCCCTCCCACCCTCCCCACACGACAAAATATACGTCGTCTTAGACTGTGAGTCCTATGTGGAACCTGATTATCTCATATTTACCCCAGAGCTTAATATGGGATGAAGACTGTGAGCCCCACGTGGGACAACTTGATCACCTTGTATCCCCCCAGCGCTTAGAACAGTGCTTTGCACAGAGTAAGCGCTTAACAAATGCCATCATTATCATTATTATTATTGGCACATTATTATTTTTATGATGATGATGCACTTAGACTGTGAGTCCTATGTGGAACCTGATTATCTCATATTTACCCCAGGGCTTAATATGGGATGAAGACTGTGAGCCCCCCGTGGGACAACTTGATCACCTTGCATCTCCCCCAGCGCTTAGAACAGTGCTTGGCACATAGTAAGCGCTTAACAAATGCCATTATTATCATTATTATTATTGGCACATTATTATTATGATGATGATGATGCACTTAGACTGTGAGTCCTATGTGGAACCTGATTATCTCATATTTACCCCAGAGCTTAATATGGGATTAAGACTGTGAGCCCCACGTGGGACAACTTGATCACCTTGTATCCCCCCAGCGCTTAGAACAGTGCTTTGCATAGAGTAAGCACTTAACAAATGCCATTATTATCATTATTATTATTGGCACATTATGATGATGATGATGATGATGCACTTAGACTGTGAGTCCTGTGTGGAACCTGATTATCTCATATATACCCCAGAGCTTAATATGGGATGAAGACTGTGAGCCCCCCGTGGGACAACTTGATCACCTTGTATCCCCCCAGCGCTTAGAACAGTGCTTTGCACAGAGTAAGCGCTTAACAAATGCCATTATTATCGTTATCATTATTATGATGATGATGATGCACCAGACGTGGCCAAGCCCTCTACCTGCGCTCCCCTGTCAGACCGGGCCACGCCCACCTGGCCAGGAGGCCACGCCCCCTGTCAATCACTGCGTCCCCCGGCCAGGCCACGCCCACCTCACATCTTCGCCAATCAGATCGCGCCCCCTTCTAGCGTCACAGCCCAGGCCACGCCCCTAGCAACCCGCCGGGGCCGCGTTGCCCCGGATACCCTGCATCCCTGCATCCCCGCATCTCCATGGCAACGGGGCCGCGGCTGAGGCTCCCGCTCTTTCCCCCAACTAGGGCGACGTCGGCGAGAAAGGCCCGGAAGGAGCCCCCGGCAAGGACGGCGGAAGGGTGAGTAAAGTGGACCGGCCGGGGGTCAGTCAGCCGGACCCCAGGACCGGCCCCGGAGCCCGACCACCGGGGCACGTCCTCTCCCTATCCATCAATCGATGCTATTTAGAGAGTGCGTACTACGTGCAGAGCACTGTACTTCATCAATCGTATTTATTGAGCGCTTACTATGTGCAGAGCACTGTACTAAGCGCTTGGGAAGTACAAATTGGCAACAAATAGAGACAGTCCCTACCCGACAGTGGGCTCACAGTCTAAAAGGGGGAGACAGAGAACAAAACCAAACATACTAACAAAATAAAATAAATAGAATAGATATGTACAAATAAAATAGAGTAAAAAATATGTACAAACATATATACATATATACAGGTGCTGTGGGGAAGGGAAGGAGGTAAGATGGGGGGATGGAGAGGGGGACGAGGGGGAAAGGAAGGAAGGGGCCCTTGGGACTCTTGTACTAAGCGCTTGGGAGCGTACCCTGCCCATAACGGGGGTTGGGGGTGGGCTCCGATCGGGGTCACAGGGCGCAGTCTGTCCCCCTACACGCCAATCAGTCAGTGGCGTCTACTGTGTGCACAGCACTATACTCGTGAGAAGCAGCGGGGCCTAGTGGATAGAGCACGGGCCCGGGAGTCCGAGGACCTGGGTTCTGGTCTCGGCTCCACCACTCACCGGCCGTGTGACCTTGAGCAAGTCACTTCTCTGGGCCTCAGTTCCCTCATTGAGAAATTGGGGGTTGATACTGTGAGCCCCACATGGGACGGGGACTGTGTCTAGCTCAATTTGTTTGTATTCATTCATTCATTCATTCATTTGTATTTATTGAGCGTTTACTATGTGCAGAGCACTGTATTAAGCACTTGGGAAGTACAAGTTGGCAACATATAGAGACGGTCCCTAACCAACAACAGGCTCCCAGTCTAGAAGGGGGAGGCAGACAACAAAACATGGAGACAGGTGTCAAGTCGTCAGAACAAATAGAATTAGTCATTCTATTATCAATCAATCAACCAATCAATCGTATTTATTGAGCGCTTACTGTGTGCAGAGCACTGTACTAAGCGCTTGGGAAGTACAAGTTGGCAACATATAGAGACAGTCCCTAACCAACAACAGGCTCCCAGTCTAGAAGGGGGAGACAGACAACAAAACATGAAGACAGGTGTCAAGTCGTCAGAACAAATAGAATTAATCATTCTATTATCAATCAATCAATCAATTAATCATATTTATTGAGCGCTTACTGTGTGCAGAGCACTGTTCTAAGCGCTTGGGAAGTAAAAGTTGGCAACATATAGAGACAGTCCCTACCCAACAGTGGGCTCACAGTCTAAAAGGGGGAGACAGAGAACAAAACCAAACATGCTAACAAAATAAAATAAATAGAATAGATATGTACAAGTAAAATAAATAAATAAATAGAGTAATAAATATGTACAAACATATATACATATATACAGGTGCTGTGGGGAAGGGAAGGAGGTAAGATGGGGGGGATTAATATTCTATTAATAGAATAGCTTGTATCCACTCCAACACTTAGTACGTTGCCTGGCACATAGTAAGCGCTTAACAAATACCATATAATTAATATAATATAAAATTATATAATAGAATATATAATTAATATACTAAAT
Source organism: Tachyglossus aculeatus (assembly GCF_015852505.1). Classification (NCBI taxonomy): domain Eukaryota; kingdom Metazoa; phylum Chordata; class Mammalia; order Monotremata; family Tachyglossidae; genus Tachyglossus; species Tachyglossus aculeatus. The sequence continues at coordinate 54,162,638 of NC_052075.1, read as the reverse complement.
GCTCAGGTGAGCACAATAAAGGAGGCAGGCCCGAGCTCCTCGGCCCAGCCTCACTCTGCTTCCCTGTCTCCTCCCCATGCAGGGTCTGACAGGCCCCATCGGCCCTCCCGGCCCCGCTGGACCCAATGGCGAGAAGGTAAGCTTTTGGGCCAAAGGACCCCAGCCCCTTGGGCAACCCCAGGGAAGGGGAGGCTACCTCTCATCCCCCTTCCTTTGTAGCCCCCTCGCCCCATCCCAGACCTCCTCTCTTCCCTGGAGCTCCACCCTCCCCATCTGAGTTGGGGGCAGGGGGTCCCCGGGTTGGGCTGTTGCGGAGGGAGAGGGGCAGGGGCTCGCCCGGGCCCGACGGCTCCCAGACCCCTCCTCCTCCTCCCCCTTTGCTTTCTTCCTCTCCAGGGTGAGTCCGGGGCCCCCGGTCCCTCCGGCACGGCTGGCGCTCGTGGAGCTCCGGTGAGTGGCTTCAGTGGCTTCACCTGTTCAGGGCCTGGTCCCCCTGCTCCCTCTGGGCATCCTAGGGTGGGCGGGCCTGGCTGGGATCCCCAGTTCGTGTGTGTGTGCGTGTGTGTGTGTGTGTGTTTGTCTGTGCCCCCCAGGTTCCCCCCCAACTACCCATTGTTGGGTAGGGACCATCTCTATATGTTGCCAATTTGTACTTCCCAAGCGCTTAGTATAGTGTTCTGCACACAGTAAGCGCTCAGCAAATACAATTGAATGAATGAATGCTACTAATAATAATGATGGCTTTTATTAAGCGCTTACTATGTGCAAAGCACTGTTCTAAGCGCTGGGGAAGTGACAAGGTGATCAGGTTGTCCCATGTGGGGCTCCCAATCTTAATCCCCAATTTACAGATGAGGGAACTGAGGCCCAGAGAAGTGAAGTCAACCATCCAAATACTACTAATAATAATGATGGCATTTATTAAGCGTTTGCTATCTGCAAAGCACTGTTCTAAGCGCTGGGGAGGTTACAAGGTGATCGGGTTGTCCCATGTGGGGTTCGCAATCTTAATCCCCAATTTACAGATGAGGGAACTGAGGCCCAGAGAAGTTAAGCGACTTGTCCAAAGTCACACAGCTGACAAGTGGTGGAGCCGGGATTTGAACCCATGATCTCTGACTCCAAAGCCCGGGCTCTTCCCACTGAGCCACGCTGCTTCTCTAATAAGGCAAACTAAGGCATAAGGACTAAGGCAGTGTTTGTGGGGCTTGGCTCCCACCGACCCTATGGATCCCCGCCGCCCCCAAACCGAGGCCTGGCAGAGTGGGGTTGGGGTCTGGGACTGACTGCCCCTTCTGACTCAGACCCCCTTCCTCCGCAGGGTGAGCGTGGTGAGACTGGTCCTCCAGGCCCCGCTGGGTTCGCCGGTCCCCCTGTGAGTACGGCCGCATCCCCCTGCTCATCTTTCCTTCCCTCCTTCCGGCCCCCAACTGCACATCCCAGGGACTCTCATTTCCACCCCCGGCCTTTCCTCGAGGATCTCCCTTCCTCCACCTCCCTCCAACGGCTCCCCCTGATGACACCCCATCGGCGTCCCTTGGCGTCACCCCGACAAGCACTTTCCCACCTCTCCCTTCCCCTCTGCCCTCCGCCCCCATCCCCGGCTCACTCCCACAGACCAGATTCTGCACTCAGTCTGGGCAGAAGGGAGGACAGGTGCCCGTGGGGCCCTAACCAGGCCTGGGACCACATTCATCCCTACCTGATCCCCGATTCCTGATCTCTCCAGCCTTTCCCACCCCTACACCGTGGGTCCCGGCTCTCCACCCATGGGACCAACCCACTTCTCACTGCCCTGCCTCCCCTTTCCGCTTCCTGCCACAGGGTGCCGACGGCCAACCTGGTGCCAAGGGTGAGCAGGGACAGTCTGGGCAGAAGGGAGATGCCGGTGCCCCTGGTCCTCAGGGCCCCTCTGGAGCCCCTGGCCCTCAGGTGAGTGCCCCGCCTCTGAAGCTGTTCTCTTCCATCCCCCAACCACAGGAGCAGGGGAGGGGGCTGCAAAAAAGGTGTTCGGGGGGCTGTGGAATCTCAGTTTACCCCCTCTGGAGTCCAGAGTCCCCTGCTGCCATTTCAGGGGTGAGAGACAGTGGTGGAGGGAGACGGACAGGAGCACGGAAGAGGAGGAGAGTTAGAGGTCGGGGGTTAGATGCATGGTGGGTTCAGGTGGTCTCCGGGGGCAGTTTTGGTAGGGGTGGGAGGCGGGGCTGTTTGAGAAGACAAGTCGAATCAAAGCGGTGGGGGGCCAGGAGGCAGTGGCCGCTTTCTGGGTGAGCCACGGTGGGCGACCTTGTGGTCAGCGAGGGAGAGAGGGGTTGGAGTTGTGGAGAAACGCGGGGAGGTGTGGGCAGAGCTGCAGGGAGGCTGCAGAAAAGTGGCCTGAACGTGCAGCTGGAGGGGCTGAAGGTAGACTTCAGGGCAGATGGGAGGGGCTGAAGACACAGGCCTCGAGGAGGAAAGACCCCGCTGTGCCTAGGCCGGGTGAGGGGCTGGGGGTCTGTGGTCCCCCCGGCCCTGCATCTGACACGTCCATTCTTTGCCTTCTCAGGGTCCCACTGGTGTGAATGGTCCCAAAGGAGCCCGCGGTGCCCAGGGCCCCCCGGTGAGTGGTGGCACAGCCTGGCGGCAGACTGGAGTGTGGACCAGGGGGTGGGGAGAAGAAAGGCCGGGCCAGGCCTGGTCCTACTGAGTCCCCAGGTCCTCACCTGGCCTCTACCAGGGCAGAACACAGGCTTGGTCGGGGGAAGGCAAAGGGTTGTTGATGGGAGGGAGGGCACTGGCTGGGACCAAGGGCCAAGAACACTGCGCTGACTTCTCCCCACAACAGGGCGCCACTGGATTCCCCGGAGCTGCCGGCCGCGTCGGACCCCCAGGCTCCAATGTAAGTGGTGCCCTCACCCTCTCTTCCCTTTTCTCCTCTCCTTCTCTTCCCTCTCCATCTTCCCTTCTCCCTCTCTCCCTCCACCTCTCCCTACTTCTGTCCTTCTCTCCCTCTCCCTCTTCCCTTTTCTCTTCTCCCTCTCTTCCCTCTCTGTCTTCCCTTCTCCCTCTCTCCCTCCACCTCTCCTGACTCCTGTCCTTCTCTCCATCTTCCCCTTTCCTTTTCTCCCTCCACCTCTCCTAACTCCTGTCCTTCTCTCCCTCTTCCCTTTCCCTCTCCCCTCTCCCTCTCTTCCCTTTTCTCCTCTCCCTCTCTTCCCTCTCTGTCTTCCCTTCTCCCTCTCTCCCTACTCCTGTCCCTCTCCCTATTCCTATCTCTCCCTCTTCCCCTCTCCCCTTCCAATTCTTCCATCCCTCTCTCCCTCTCTGTCTCCCACTCATTCTCAGGAGCATGGGGCCAGGGTTGGGGGATGGCTCAAGAGCCCCTGGCCTGGCTGGATCAGCCAGTAGGTAAGGGATCTAGAGGGTGGGGGAGATTTCTTTGGGCTCTCTGACCCTCCCGCTGGGCCAGGATGTGGGGGCCAAACTTCTAGGTCCGGAAGCAGGCGGTCCTGGATCAGCGGGGCCTGGAGTGGGGGTGAGGGAAGCAGGGTCTCTCAAGTTTTCTCTGGGAACTGGCCCACACCAGCCTCATGGGACACCTCCACTGGCCCCCACCTGCTCCCACTGGTCCCCTGGTCCTCACCAGTCTCGGTGTCCTTGCAGGGTAACCCCGGTCCCCCTGGCCCCCCTGGAGCTTCCGGCAAAGATGGCCCCAAAGGCGCAAGAGGAGACGGTGGCCCCCCAGGCCGCGCTGGAGACCCTGGACTTCAAGGCCCGGCTGGTGCCCCCGGAGAGAAGGGCGAGCCCGGAGACGACGGTCCCTCAGTGAGTGGCATAATGGATCGAGACGCAGTGTGACCTAGAGGCCTAGAAGTCAAAAGGATCTGGGTTCTAGTCCCAGCTCCGCCACTTGTCTGTTGTGTGACCTTGGACAAATCACTACACTTCTCTGAGCCTCGGCTACCTCATCTGTAAAATGGGGATGAAGACTGTGAGCCCCATGTGGGACAGGGACTGTGTCCAACCTGATTAGCTTGTACCTACCCTAGCACTTAGTCTAGTGCCTGGCACATAGGAAGCGCTTACCAAATGCCAGAAGAAAAAAAATGTCATGAGAAGAGCGCACCCCCCCACCCCAGGGCAGGATTGAGGGGAGGGCATTGTGTTGGCGGGCTCAGTCACTGGCTGCCTGAGCCCCCGTCTGGACCGGCGGCCCCCTCACCTCTCTTCTCCACCTCCTCCAGGGTCCCGACGGCCCCCCCCGGCCCTCAGGGCTTGGCTGGTCAGAGAGGCATCGTGGGACTGCCCGGTCAGCGGGGCGAGAGAGGCTTCCCCGGCCTGCCAGGCCCTTCGGTGAGTGAGTGCCCCATCCCGTAACCGCCGGCCGTGGGGCCGGGCCCAGGCTGACCTGTCAGGAGGCCAAAGGGATCCCCCCTCTGAGCCCATGCCGCTTCCCACAGTCGCCTTCTCAGGCGAAGGATGGGGGGACAGAGGGAGGGAGGGCCGGAGGGAGACCGGAGCCCCCAGGGGACCCAGGGTCCGGGGCAGGGTCCGGCTGGGGCAGCGGTGGGCCTCACCGCCTGCTCTGTGTCTCTGCGTGCCATGCAGGGTGAGCCTGGAAAGCAGGGAGCTACTGGAGGGGCCGGAGACCGTGGACCCCCCCGGCCCCGTGGGCCCCCCTGGCCTGACTGGACCTTCTGGCGAACCTGGACGTGAGGTAAAGGAATAGAGTCCTCTGGACAGTGGAGGGTAGGGGTGGGATGGGGAGGAGGGTGGGCCAGAGAGAGCCACTAGGGAGAGGGCACAGGTCTTGGGGGGGCAGGAGTCCTGTGTTCTAATCCTAACCCCTCTCCTGGTATGCTGAGTTACCTCGGGGAAGTCACCTGACCTCTCTGGGCCTCAGTTCCCTCATTAGTAACATGGGGGTGGTGATGCTTGCTCTTGCTAAGCCCAGGGAAGTCGAGGCCAAAACGGGCTCACAGTTTGAAGGTGCCAATCGAGGGGTCCGGTCACAGAGGAGGCTGGTGGAGGTGGTGGGGTTCAGCGGGTTGGGGCTGGGGGCGGTTGTGCTGAGGTGCCTCGAAGGACAGCAGATGCCTAGGGGACGGGCCCAGGACGGGCTGTGGGGAGATGGAGCGGGTCATTGCAGGGAGAGTGGGGTGCTCGGCTTACCAACCCCTCGTCTCTGTGCAGGGCAACCCCGGCTCTGACGGCCCCCCCGGCCGCGACGGCGCTGCTGGAGCCAAGGTGAGTTTCGGAGTCTTGCCCTAAGTCCACCCCGGCCTCAGACTTGAGACGTCAGCCGCTGGCTAGGCCTGAGCGGAGGGGGCTTCCTGGAAGGGAAGTCTGGGGCTCAGCAGGGACTGAGCGGACGTTTCTGTCTCTCCACCCGCAGGGCGATCGGGGAGAGACCGGACCCCTCGGTGCTCCCGGGGCCCCCCGGATCCCCCGGCTCTCCTGGCCCCGTCGGCCCAACTGGCAAGCAGGGCGACCGCGGAGAGACTGTGAGTATCTCCCAGCGAGGCTTAGCGGAAAGAGCCCGGGCTTGGGAGTCAGAGGACCGGGGTTCTAATCCCGGCTCTGCCACTTGTCTGCTGTGTGACCTTGAGCAAGTCACTTCGCTTCTTTGTGCCTCAGTTACCCCTCTGTAACATGGGGATTAAAAGTGTGAGCCCCATGTGGGACAACCTGTATCTACCTCAGTGCTTAGAGCAGTGGTTGGCACATAGTAAGCGCTTAACAAATACGATAATTGTCATCTCCCCTCCCCGCACTCTGTGGGGTCCAGGGGCGGAAGGTGGAAGGTGGGAGGTCCAGGGCCATGACCCCAGGGATCAGGACGCTCGGGGACTGGGCTAGAATCGCAGCACAGTTCGGCGTTCTCCCTCTCTGTGTGTCACTGCCTTGTGGGTTTCTCTCAGTCGTTTGTGTCTCTGTGTGTCTCTTCCAGTTGGTGTCTCTGTGCCTGTTGGTGTCTCTCTGCCTGTGGGTTTCTTTTTGACCGCCTTTGGGTGTCTCTCTGACTACCTTTGGGTGTCTCTCTGCCCGTGGGTATCTCTCTGCCTGCCTGTGGGTGTCTCTGACCACCTTTGGGTGTCTCCCTGACCGCCTGCGTGTGTCCCCTTGACCTCCTGTGGGTTTCTCCCTGACTGCACTGTGGGTGTCTCTCTGACTGCCTTGTGGTTGTCTCTCTGGCTACCTTGTGGGTGTCTCTCTGGCTGCCTTCTTCGTATCTCTGACCATATGCGTGTTTCTCTGACCCTCTGTATCTTTCCAGGGAGCTCAAGGCCCCATGGGCCCATCCGGACCGGCCGGAGCCCGGGGAGTTGCGGTGAGTCCCGGCCACCCCCAGCAACCCCTCGCCTCCCGTTCCCTTTCCCAGGATTTAGGGTGTCGAAGGCTTCGATCCTTCCCCGACCCTTTGGTCACCCCCCATCCCGGACCCCCGGCACCCTCTGTCCCCCTTTCTTCTTCCGTCTCCCTTCTCCCCTCCAACCCAGACCACGGATTCACCCTGTCCCAACTCACACATGTTCACGCTCCTGTTCACCAGCACGCTCACTTCCCTGAGAACACACATGCTCACACTCGCCCACGCAGGCTCACGCACATGCTCACCCACCCGTTCACGTGCTCCCTCTCTCTCCTCAGGGTCCCCAAGGTCCCCGCGGAGACAAAGGTGAGGCTGGCGAGGCTGGCGAGAGAGGTCTGAAGGGCCACCGAGGCTTCACCGGACTTCAGGGTCTTCCCGGACCCCCGGTAAGTGACGGTGCCCTGGGACTGCTTCCCTGGGGGAGCGGCGGGACCCATGGTGGCCCGGGTTGTGGCTGGGCTGCTGGGAGGGGGCCGAGGGTGGGGCTGGACTGATCGCCACCGGGCTCCCGAGATCCAGTACAAGATACCCCCCACCCCCCGACCTCCCCTACTTCTGCCCCATCACCTCCAGCCCGGGTCTGGCGGCCCCAGGATGAGAGCCCTGCTGTGGGGAGCTGCTGGGGGCTGACCTTTATATTATATATATATATATATATATATATATATATACATATATATATATATATATATATATATATATATATATATATATAATGGCATTTATTAAGCACTTACTATGTACAGAGCACTGTTCTAAGCGCTGGACCTTTGACCTCCCCAACAGGGTCCTTCTGGAGACCAGGGAATCTCCGGTCCTGCTGGTCCTTCTGGTCCCAGGGTGAGTGCGGTTGGGCGGGAAATGGGCCGGGGGTGGGCAGCGGGTGGTTGATCTGGGCAACCTGGAGACATTCCGGGGCCCTGGCCCTGGACGATCCTCGGAGGACTCGATCGGGGAAGGCAATTAGGGATATTTACACCACTATGGTTTCCTGTTACTAATAATAAAAATAATAACTGTGGTAGCTGTTAAGCGTTTACCATGTGCCAGGCACTGTACAAAGTGCTGGGGAGGATACAAGGTAATTGGGTTGGACACAGTCCCTGTCCCACATAGGGCTCACTGTGTTAATCTTATTACCTCAACAACATCCTCTTCTTGCTTCCCATCTCAATCTTCCTCTGATCCCGGTGGGCTCGGGCGCCTGTCCCATTAGAGGGAAAGCTGAGGTCCAGAGATGGGCGGCAATTTCCCAGGATCGCTCAGCGAGACGGGAGAGCGACGGCCTCCTGATTCAGTGCTGGGCCCCCCCGGGTGGGGCAGAGCTTGACCAGTGGTGCCTTGGACCCCAGATCCCGGAATGGGCAGGCGCGGCCCCTGCCCCTGGGGGTCCGTTTGGGTGCCTCTCCCATGACTGGTGAGCGGAGGGGCCGGGCTGCAGCCCGGATGTGGCCTGGTACCCCTGCTCCCCGCGCTGGACGTCGTGGCTCTTGGCGTCTCACGGCCTCGTTTCTCGCCTGCCGCAGGGTCCTCCCGGCCACGTGGGCCCCTCTGGCAAAGATGGCTCCAACGGCATCCCAGGCCCCATCGGTCCCCCCGGCCCCCGTGGCCGCTCCGGAGAAACCGGCCCTGTGGTGAGCTCGCCCCCCTGCCCCCCATCTACTGGGCTTCCCTTCGTCCTCCTGCCCCCCATCCCTTCCCCGCTCCCGACTCGCCCTCCTCCCTGTGCCCGTCCTCCTTCCGGCCCCTTCCCGCTGCCCCTAACCCGGTCCTGCTTGGGGGAGATCTCCAGTCCTGGAAGGTGTCCGCCTGGCAAATCCCAGCCTCCCGGGGACTCCGGCCGCTGACCGCTCCCCCCGCCCCGCTTCCTCCTCAGGGTCCCCCCGGCAACCCCGGCCCGCCCGGCCCTCCCGGCCCTCCGGGACCCGGCATCGACATGTCGGCCTTCGCCGGGCTGGGTCAGCGCGAGAAGGGCCCCGACCCCATGCAGTACATGCGGGCCGACGAGGCGGCCGGCGGCTCACGGCCGCACGACGCCGAGGTGGACGCCACCCTCAAGTCCCTCAACAACCAGATCGAAAGCCTCCGCAGCCCCGAGGGCTCCCGCAAGAACCCCGCCCGCACCTGCCGCGACCTGCAGCTCTGCCACCCCGACTGGAAGAGCGGTGAGCCCGGCGGGCGCGGGCCACGGGAACGCGTGGCGGGCCGGGGCCGGCCACGTGGCCGCGGGGAGGCCGGGGGCACGGCTCCAGACGCCCCGGTGGCCCTGCCCCGACCCGAGGCCTCGACATTTCTCTCCCCCCGACCCCGCAGGAGACTACTGGATCGACCCCAACCAAGGCTGCACGCTGGACGCCATGAAGGTTTTCTGTAACATGGAGACGGGCGAGACCTGTGTGTACCCCAACCCAGCCAGCGTCCCCCGCAAGAACTGGTGGAGCAGCAAGGGCAAGGACAAGAAGCACGTCTGGTTCGGCGAGACCATCAATGGCGGCTTCCACGTGAGTGTCGGCCCCGGGCCCCCGTTCCCCGAAAATCCACCCCAGGGCCCCGGCTCCCCCATCTCCCAACCCCAGGGCTCGGGTTCCCTGATGTCCCTCATTCGATCGTATTTATTGAGTGCTTACTGTGCGCAGAGAACCGGACTGAGCATTTGGGAGAGCACGCTACAACAATAAGCAGACACCTTCCCTGCCCTCCGCGAGCTGACAGTCTAGAGGGGGAGGCAGACATGAATAGAAATAAATAAACGGCGGATATGGGCGTAAGCGCTGTGGGGCTGGGAGGGGGGGGGGATGAATGAAAAGGGAGTGGGAGAAGAGGAAAGGAAGGCTTAGTCAAGGAGGTGATGCTTAGAGAAGCGGCGTGGCTCAGTGGCTTTGGAGTCAGAGGTCGTGGGTTCAAATCAGAGTGGCTCAATGGAAAAGAGCCTGGGCTCTGGAGTCAAAGGTCACGGGTTCAAATCCCGGCTCCGCCACTTGTCGGCTGGGTGACTTTGGGCAAGTCACTTCACTTCTCTGGGCCTCAGTTCCCTCATCTGTAAAATGGGGATTAAGACTGTGGGACGACCTGATCACCTTGTAACCTCCCAAGTGCTTAGAACAGTGCTTTGCCCATAGTAAGCATTTAATAAATGCCATTATTAGTAGTAGTAGTAAATCCCGGTTTCACCACTTCATTCATTCAATCGTATCGATTGAGCGCTTACTGTGTGCAGAGCACTGTACTAAGCGCTTGGGAAGTACAAGTTGGCAACATATAGAGACGGTCCCTACCCAACAGCGGGCTCACTGTGTAACTTTGGGCAACTCACTTCACTTCTCTGGGCCTCAGTTCCCTCATCTGGAAAATGGGGATGAAGTCTGCGAGCCCCGCGTGGGACACCTTGTATGTACCCCAGCGCTTAGAACAGTGCTTTGCACGTAGTAAGCGCTTCATAAATGCCATCGTCATTATTGTTACGTGGTTTCAATATGGCTTGGAAGGCGGGGAGGGGCACTGTCGGATTTGAGGAGGGAGGGCGTTCCTTGCCAGAGCCCGGCCGCAGGATCCCCCAGGACTCTATCTAGCCGGGAGCGTGACCCAGCGTGGACCCCGTGAGAGTCCCTTTCCCGTCCATTCCCTGCAGGAGAAGAAATGCCCCCGTCCACCCTCCCAACACCCCTGCCCAGGCCCCCCCAGTGGGACTGGCTTTTAGACTGTGATCCCACTGTTGGGTAGGGACCGTCTCTATATGTTGCCGACTTGTACTTCCCAAGCGCTTAGCCCAGTGCTCTGCACACAGTAAGCGCTCAATAAATACGACTGATTGATTGATTGGCTCCTGACTGGCAGTTGGCCCGGGGTAGAGGGGCGAGGCCGGGGGGCGGAGGGCGACTGTGGCGGGCGGGAGAGGGAAGGAGGGAAATTCCGCATATGCCTGGGTGAAGCTCAGGAAGAGAGGAAGCAGATGTGGGATGGGGAAGGGGGTGCCTTCGACACCTTCGGTGTACAGTTGAGGGCCGACGAAGGCTACGTCCTCCATAGTAATAATAATGATGATGGCGTTTATTAATCAATCAATCAATCAATCAATCGTATTTATTGAGCACTTACTGTGTGCAGAGCACTGGACTAAGCGCTTGGGAAGTACAAGTCGGCAACATCTAGAGACAGGCCCTACCCAACAGTGGGCTCACAGTCTAAAAGGTCTAAAAGGTCGCGCTTACTATGTGCAAAGCACCGTTCTCCATCTTGTCCAGAGGAGAACCGAACCCGCCTGCACCTTGGGCAGCTGGGCCGGGCAGGGGGGAGTCGTCCATCATCATCATCATCATCATCAATCGTATTTATTGAGCGCTTACTATGTGCAGAGCACTGGACTAAGCGCTTGGGAAGTACAAGTTGGCAACATCTAGAGACAGTCCCTACCCAACAGTGGGCTCACAGTCTAAAAGGTCTAAAAGGTCGCGCTTACCATGTGCAAAGCACCGTTCTCCATCTTATCCAGAGGAGAACCGAACCCGCCTGCCCCGTGGACAGATGGGCCGGGCAGGGGGGAGTCGTCCATCATCATCATCATCACCATCAATCGTATTTATTGAGCGCTTACTATGTGCAGAGCACTGTACTAAGCGCTTGGGAAGTACAAATTGGCAACATCTAGAGACAGTCCCTACCCAACAGTGGGCTCACAGTCTAAAAGGTCTAAAAGGTCGCGCTTACCCTGTGCAAAGCACTGTTCTCCATCTTGTCCAGAGGAGAACCGAACCTGCCTGCCCCGTGGGCAGATGGGCCGGGCAGGGGGGAGTCATCCATCATTATCATCATCATCATCAATCGTATTTATTGAGCGCTTACTATGTGCAGAGCACTGTACTAAGCGCTTGGGAAGTACAAATTGGCAACATATAGAGACAGTCCCTACCCAACAGTGGGCTCACAGTCTAAAAGGTCTAAAAGGTCGCGCTTACTATGTGCAAAGCACTGTTCTCCATCTTATCCAGAGGAGAACCGAACCCGCCTGCACCTTGGGCAGCTGGGCTGGGCAGGGGGGAGTCGTCCATCATCATCATCATCAATCATATTTATTGAGCGCTTACTATGTGCAGAGCACTGTACTAAGCGCTTGGGAAGTACAAATTGGCAACATATAGAGACAGTCCCTACCCAACAGTGGGCTCACAGTCTAAAAGGTCTAAAAGGTTGCGCTTACTATGTGCAAAGCACCGTTCTCCATCTTGTCCAGAGGAGAACCGAACCTGCCTGCACCTTGGGCAGCTGGGCCAGGCAGGGGGGAGTCGTCCATCATCATCATCATCAATCGGATTTATTGAGCGCTTACTATGTGCAGAGCACTGTACTAAGCGCTTGGGAAGTACAAATTGGCAACATATAGAGACAGTCCCTACCCAACAGTGGGCTCACAGTCTAAAAGGTCTAAAAGGTCGCGCTTACCATGTGCAAAGCACCGTTCTCCATCTTGTCCGGAGGAGAACTGAATCCGCCTGCCCCTTGGGCAGCTGGGCCGGGCAGGGGGGAGCCGTCCTTCATCATCATCATCATCATCATCAATCGTATTTATTGAGCTCTTACTATGTGCACAGCACTGTACTAAGCGCTTGGGAAGTACAAATTGGCAACATATACAGTCCCTACCCAACAGTGGGCTCACAGTCTAAAAGGTCTAAAAGGTCAATCAATCAATCAATCAATCAGTCGTATTTATTGAGCGCTTACTATGTGCAGAGCACTGTACTAAGCGCTTGGGAAGTACAAACTGGCAACACATAGAGACAGTCCCTACCCAACAGTGGGCTCACAGTCTAAAAGGGGGAGACAGAGAACAGAACCAAACATACCAACAAAATAAAATAAATAGGATAGAAATGTACAAGTAAGATAAATAAATAAATAAATAAATAGAGTAATAAATATGTACAACCATATATACATATATACAGGTGCTGTGGGGAAGGAAAGGAGGTAAGACGGGGGGGATGGAGAGGGGGACGAGGGGGAGAGGAAGGAAGGGGCTCAGTCTGGGAAGGCCTCCTGGAGGAGGTGAGGTCGCGCTTACCATGTGCAAAGCACCGTTCTCCATCTTATCCAGAGGAGAACCGAACCCGCCTGCCCCTTGGGCAGCTGGGCTGGGCAGGGGGGAGCCATCCATCATCATCATCATCATCAATCGTATTTATTGAGCACTTACTATGTGCAGAGCACTGGACTAAGCGCTTGGGAAGTACGAATTGGCAACATATAGAGACAGTCCCTACCCAACAGCGGGCTCACAGTCCAGTGGCCGGGCCCGTAGGAGTGGGGCTCCCGGATCTCCTAGTCCCGCCAGCCCCTCGAGCCCCTCCAGGCCGCAGCCCCCCGCTCGCCTGACCCCGCTCTCCCCCCGACCCCCGGCAGTTCTCCTACGGCGACGAGTCCCTGGCCGCCAACACGGCCAACGTCCAGATGACCTTCCTGCGGCTGCTGTCCACCGAGGGCTCCCAGAACATCACTTACCACTGCAAGAACAGCGTGGCCTACCTGGACGAGGCGGCCGGCGGCCTGCGCAAGGCCCTGCTGCTCCAGGGCTCCAACGAGGTGGAGCTCCGCGCCGAGGGCAACAGCCGCTTCACCTACAGCGCCCTCGAGGACGGCTGCACGGTGAGGGACCCGTGGGCTCGGGACGGGGCAGGGAAGCGGGGGGCGGGGGGCCCCGGGACCGACCCGTCGGGCTGAGCCGCCTCCACCTCCCCCAGAAACACACCGGCAAGTGGGGCAAGACCGTCGTGGAGTACCGGACCCAGAAGACGTCACGCCTGCCCATCGTGGACATCGCGCCCCTGGACATCGGGGGGCCCGAGCAGGAGTTCGGCGTGGACATCGGCCCCGTCTGCTTCTTGTAGAGCCCCCCAGCCCCGAACCCGTCCGTCACCGTCCGGCCCGCGGCCCCGAGGACTCTGCCCTCTCTGACCTCGCCCTTCTCCCCCCAACCTCGCCCGCCGCCCCCAGGACTCGCGCCCCGGCCCCCCTCGCCCACCCGCCGGGGCCGCCTCGCCCCCGAGACGGCGGACCCACCGACCCCGGGGGAATCCCATTTATTTATTGTCTTCCCGGAAGACTGTTGGGCCGAGGCCGAGGCGGGAGAAGACCTGGCGTGAGCTCGAAGCCCCCACACCCCGTGGCCGCCCGGCCCCGGCGAGACCCCGTCCCCCGCGTGTCCGGCGGGGCGGCCCAATGGTGCTACTCTGTGTCAAACACCTCTGTATTTTGTAAAACGTCAATTGATATAAAAAAAAAAACCTTGTTGGAAAGGTCTGAGCTCTGGTCTGGTTTGTGGCTCCGGCCGGGCCCTGGACGCCTCGCCCTCTGCCCTCACTCCCGTCCTCGTCCCGCTTCTCTCCTGCTCCCACTCTCGCCCTCACCCCCTGCCTCTGCCGTCTTTTTTATTTATCGGTATTCGTTAAGCGCTTACTACGTGTCAGGCACAAGCGCTGGGGTAGATACATCTGGAAAATGGGGATTAAGACTGTGAGCCCCACGTGGGACAACCTGATCACCCTGTATCCTCCCCAGCGCTTAGAACGGTGCTTTGCACATAGTAAGCGCTTAACAAATGCCAATTATTATTATTATTATTATTACAAGGCGACCAGCTTAGACACAGTCCGTGTCAATCGATCAATCAATCGTACTTATTGAGCGCTTACTGTGTGCAGAGCACTGGACTAAGCGCTTGGGAAGTCCAAGTTGGCAACACACAGAGACAGTCCCTACCCAACAGTGGGCTCACAGTCCCGTTTGGGGCTCGCGGTAGTCATCCCCATTTTACAGATGAGGGAACTGAGGTCATAATAACAATAATGTTGGTATTTGTTAAGCGCTTACTATGTGCCAAACACTGTTCTAAGCGCTGGGGGAGATACAAGGTGATCAGCTTGGACACAGTCCGTGTCCCATTTGGGGCTCACGGTAGTCATCCCCATTTTACAGAAGAGGGAACTGAGGTCATAATAACAATAATGTTGGTATTTCTTAAGTGCTTACTACGTGCCAAGCACTGTTCTAAGCGCTGGGGGAGATACAAGGTGATCAGCTTGGACACAGTCCGTGTCCCATTTGGGGCTCACGGTAATCATCCCCATTTTACAGAAGAGGGAACTGAGGTCATAATAACAATAATGTTGGTATTTCTTAAGTGCTTACTACGTGCCAAGCACTGTTCTAAGCGCTGGGGGAGATACAAGGTGATCAGCTTGGACACAGTCCGTGTCCCATTTGGGGCTCACGGTAGTCATCCCCATTTTACAGAAGAGGGAACTGAGGTCATAATAACAATAATGTTGGTATTTCTTAAGTGCTTACTACGTGCCAAGCACTGTTCTAAGCGCTGGGGGAGATACAAGGTGATCAGCTTGGACACAGTCCGTGTCCCATTTGGGGCTCACGGTAGTCATCCCCATTTTACAGAAGAGGGAACTGAGGTCATAATAACAATAATGTTGGTATTTCTTAAGTGCTTACTACGTGCCAAGCACTGTTCTAAGCGCTGGGGGAGATACAAGGTGATCAGCTTGGACACAGTCCGTGTCCCATTTGGGGCTCACGGTAGTCATCCCCATTTTACAGAAGAGGGAACTGAGGTCATAATAACAATAATGTTGGTATTTCTTAAGTGCTTACTACGTGCCAAGCACTGTTCTAAGCGCTGGGGGAGATACAAGGTGATCAGCTTGGACACAGTCCGTGTCCCACTTGGGGCTCGCGGTAGTCATCCCCATTTTACGGATGAGGGAACTGAGGTAATAATAACAATAATGTTGGTATTTGTTAAGCGCTTACTATGTGCCAAGCACTGTTCTAAGCGCTGGGGGAGATACAAGGTGATCAGCTTGGACACAGTCCGTGTCCCATTTGGGGCTCGTGGTAGTCATCCCCATTTTACAGATGAGGGAACTGAGGTAATAATAACAATAATGTTGGTATTTGTTAAGCCCTTACTATGTGCCAAGCACTGTTCTAAGCGCTGGGGGAGATACAAGGACATCAGGTTGTCCCACGTGGGGCTCCCAGTCTTCATCCCCATTTGACAGATGAGGGAACTGAGGCCCACCGAAGTGAAGTGGCTTGCCCAAAGTCACCCAGCTGACAAGTGGCAGAGGCGGGATTTGAACCCATGACTTCTGACTCCCAAGCCCGGGCTCTTTCCACAGAGAGGTGACGTGACTAGCCCAAAGTCACCCAGCAGACGAGAGGCAGAGTTAATAATGGCGTTTATTAAGCACTTACTATGTGCAAAGCACTGTTCTAAGCACTGGGGAGTTTACAAGGTGATCAGGTTGTCCCACGGGGGCTCACAGTCTTCATCCCCATTTTACAGATGAGGGAACTGAGGCCCAGAGAAGTGAAGTGACTTGCCCAAAGTCTCCCAGCTGACAAGTGGCGGAGGCGGGATTGGAATCCATGACCTCTGACTCCCAAGCCTGGGCTCTTTCCACAGAAAGGTGACGTGACTAGCCCAAAGTCGTCCCGCAGACGAGTGGCAGAGTTGGGATTTGAACCCAGGTCCTTCTGATTCCCAGGTCTGGGGTCTGTCCAGTAGGCCATGCTGCTTGCGTATTAGGTAAGCAAACAGTGCTTTGCACATAGTAAGCGCTTAACAAATACCATCATTATTTATTAGAGAAGCAGTGTGGCTCAGTGGAAAGAGCCCGGGCTTTGGAGTCAGAGGTCATGGGTTCAAATCCCGCCTCCGCCACTTGTCATTCATTCATTCAATCGTATTTATTGAGCCCTTACTGTGTGCAGAACACTGTACTAAGCGCTTGGGAAGTACAAGTTGGCAACATCTAGAGACAGTCCCTACCCAACAGTGGGCTCACAGTCTAAAAGGGGGAGAAAGAGAACAAAACATATTAACAAAATAAAATAAGTAGAATAAATACGTACAAGTAAAAGTAAGCTGGGCGACTTTGGGCAAGTCACTTCACTTCTTTGGGCCTCAGTTCCCTCATCTGGAAAATGGGGATGAAGACTGTGAGCCCCCTCCCCCCCCCCCTCCCCGCCGTGGGACAACCTGATCACCTTGTAACTTCCCCAGCGTTTAGAACAGTGCTTTAGACTGTGAGCCCACTGTTGGGTAGGGACTGTCTCTATATGTTGCCAACTTGTACTTCCCAAGCGCTTAGTCCAGTGCTCTGCACACAGTAAGCGCTCAGTAAATACGATTGATTGATTGACTGCTTTGCCCACAATAATGAGCCCCACGTGGGACAACCTGATCACCCTGTATCCCCCCAGCGCTTAGAACAGTGCTTTGCACATAGTAAGCGCTTAACAAATGCCATCATTATTATTATTAATAAAGGCATTTATTAAGCGCTTACTTGTGCAAAGCACTGTTCTAAGCAATCAATCAATCAGTCATATTTATTGAGCGCTTACTGTGCGCAGGGCACTGTACTAAGCGCTTGAGAAGTACAAGTTGGCAACATATAGAGACAGTCCCTACCCAACAGTGGGCTCACAGTCTATAAGGGGGAGACAGAGAACAAAACCAAACATACTGACAAAATAAAATAAATAGAACAGATACGTACAAGTAAAATAAATAAATAGAGTAATAAATATGCACAAACATATATCATCATCATCAATCGTATTTATTGAGCGCTTACTGTGTGCAGAGCACTGTACTAAGTGCTTGGGAAGTCCAAGTTGGCAACATATCGAGACAGTCCCTACCCAACAGTGGGCTCACAGTCTAGAATGGGGAGACAGAGAACAAAACCAAACATACTAACAAAATAAAATAAATAGAACAGATATGTACAAGTAAAATAAATGAATAAATAGAGTAATAAATATGTACAAACATATATCATCATCAATTGTATTTATTGAGCTCTTACTGTGTGCAGAGCACTGTACTAAGTGCTTGGGAAGTCCAAGTTGGCAACATATAGAGACAGTCCCTACCCAACAGTGGGCTCACAGTCTGTAAGGGGGAGACAGAGAACAAAACCAAACATACTAACAAAATAAAATAAATAGAACAGATATGTGCAAGTAAAATAAATAATAGAGTAATAAATATGTACAAACATATATACAGATATACAGAAAATGAAATAAATAGAACAGATATGTGCAAGTAAAATAAATGGAGTAATAAATATGTACAAACATATATACAGATATACAGAAAATAAAATAAATAGAACAGATACGTGCAAGTAAAATAAATGGAGTAATAAATATGTACAAACATATATACAGATATACAGAAAATAACATAAATAGAACAGATATGTGCAAGTAAAATAAATGAATAAATAGAGTAATAAATATGTACAAACATATATACATATATACAGGTAATAAGCGCTTAATAAATGCCATTATTATCATTATTATTAGGTGCCAGGGACTATTGTAAGCGCTCCACCTGCCCCGACCCCTGGCCTTGACGCCAGGCTTCATCCCCCTGTCGTCGTCCCTCGCGGGCGCCCCCTGTCTTCACCTCCGTCCCCCGCAGCTCCTCCTCCCAGGCTTCGCGCGCCCCCTCATGGCCATTACCTGCCACAGCCGTAGGGGCTGGGAAGCCCGCCTGGCTACGCATGCGCACATCCGGGCACGCATGCGCACACCCGGGGCCCGATCGGCGACGCCGGGCCTTCGTCGTGCGCATGCGTCATGCTCCCCCCGTGAACCTGTGTTTACTCTGTGCTGCCGCAAGAGGGCGCCCCGGCCCAGGCGTCCGGAGAATGTTATATAAGGGCGGAAGAAGAACCGCTATAGGGGAACTTCATTCATTCATTCAATTGTGTTTATTGAGCGCTTACCGTGTGCAGAGCACTGTACTAAGCGCTTGATAATAATGCTGGCATTTATTAAGCGCTTACTCTGTGCAAAGCACTGTTCTAAGCGCTGGGTTCTTCAATAATAATAATAATGGCATTTATTAAGCGCTTACTCTGTGCAAAGCACTGTTCTAAGCGCTGGGTTCTTCAATAATAATGATGGCATTTATTAAGCGCTTACTATGTGCAAAGCACTGTTCTAAGCGCTGGGGAGGTTACAAGGTGATCAGGTTGCCCTACGTTGGGCTCACAGTCTTCATTCCCATTTTACAGATGAGGTAACTGAGGCCCAGAGAAGTGAAGTGACTTGCCCAAAATCACACAGCTGACAGTTTGCGGAGTCAGGATTTGAACCCATGACCTTTGACTCCAAAGCCCGGGCTCTTTCCACTGAGCCACGCTGCTTCGAGAAGCTGGAGCGCTTATAGGGAAGAGAGCAGGGGAAGGGCAGACACCTGCCGCTGATCAGAGGGGATGTTTATGAGAAGCAGCGTGGCTCAGTGGAAAGAAGCCTGGCCTTTGGAGTCAGAGGTCATGGGTTCAAATCCTGACTCTGCCATTTGTCAGCTGTGTGACTTTGAGCAAGTCACTTCACTTCTCTGGGCCTCAGTTCCCTCATCCGGAAAATAGGGATGAAGACTGTAAGCCCCAAGTGGGACAACCTGATCACCTTGTAACCTCCCCAGCCCTTAGAATAATAATAATGATGACATTTATTAAGCGCTTACTAGGTGCAAAGCACTGTTCTGAGCACTGGGGAGGTTACAAAGTGATCATGTTATCCCACGGGGTGCTCACACTCAATCCCCATTTTACAGATGAGGTAACTGAGGCCCAGAGAAGTGAAGTGACTTGCCCACAGTCACACAGCTGACAATTGCAGAGCCGGGATTTGAACCCATGACCTCTGACTCCAAAGCCTGTGCTCTTTCCATTGAGCCATGCTGCTTAGAACAGTGCTTTGCATATAGTAAGCGCTGAATAAATGCTATTATTATTATTATTATCCTTGGAAACTTTCGGAGCGTAGAGGCATTGTGGGTAGGGAAATTGGTTTGTATCTGCAGCAGGAGGGATTGAGGTAAGAGTCCTAGGGGAAATTACCTACTGCAGGGTGGAAACTGAGGCGGATTATTATGGTATTTTGTTAAGCGCTTAGTATGTGCCAAGTACTATTTTAAGCACTAGGATAATATAAGGTTGTCCCACGTGGGGCTCTCGATCTTAATAATAATAATGGCATTTATTAAGCGTTTTAAACACTAGGATAGTATAAGGTTGTCCCACGTGGGGCTCTCGATCTTAGTAATAATAGTGGCATTTATTAAGCGCTTTTACTATGTGCCAAGTACTATTTTAAGCACTAGGATAGATGTAATGTCCCACATGGGGCTCCCAATCTTAATAATAATAATGGCATTTAATAATAATAATAATAATAATAATAATAAAATTGGCATTTGTTAAGCGCTTACTATGTGCAAAGCACTGTTCTAAGCGCTGGGGAGGATACAGGGTGATCAGGTTGTCCCACGTGGGGCTCACAGTCTTAATCCCCATTTTCCAGATGGGGTAACTGAGGCCCAGAGAAGTTAAATAATAATGATAATTGGCATTTGTTAAGCGCTTACTATGTGCAAAGCACCGTTCTAAGCGCTGGGGAGCATTAGGCGCTTTTACTATGTGCCAAGTACTGTTCTAAGCACCAGGATAGATATAATGTTGTCCCACGTGGGGCTCTCAGTCTTAATAATAATAATGGCATTTATTAAGCGCTTACTATGTGCAAAGCACCGTTCTAATCGCTGGGGAGGATACAAGGTGATCAGGTTGTCCCACGTGGGGCTCACAGTCTTCATCCCCATTTTCCAGATGAGGTCACTGAGGCCCAGAGAAGCTAAGTGACTTGCCCAAAGTCACCCAGCTGACAAGTGGCAGAGCCGGGATTCGAACCCGTGACCCCTGACTCCAAAGCCCGGGCTCTTTCCATTGAGCCACGCTGCGTCTTAATAATAATAGTAGCATGTATTAAGCACTTACTATGTGCCAAGCACTGTTCTAAGCGCTGGGGAGGTTACAAGGTGATCAGGTTGGCCCACGGCGGGCTCACAGTCTTCATCCCCATTTTCCAGGTGAGGTCACTGAGGCACGGAGAAGTTAAGCGACGTGCCCAAAGTCACACAGCTGACAACTGGCCCGTTGTTGGGTAGGTACCGTCTCTATATGTTGCCGACTTGTACTTCCCAAGCGCTTAGTAGCGTGCTCTGCACACAGTAAGCGTTCAATCAATATGAATGAGCTGGAATTTGAACCCAGGACCTCTGACTCCAAATGTAATAATAATGGCATTTGTTAAGCGCTTACTATGTGCAAAGCACTGTTCTAAGCGCTGGGGGGGATACAAGGTGATCAGGTTGTCCCACGTGGGGCTCACAGTCTTAATTCCCATTTTACAGATGAGGGAACTGAGGCTCAGAGAAGTTAAGTGACTTAACCAAGGTCACACAGCAGGTACGTGGCAGAGCTGGGATTCGAACCCATGACCTCTGACTCCAAAGCCCGTGCTCTTTCCACTGAGCCACGCTGCTTCTCTCAATCTCCGTTTTACAGATGAGGAGGTAACTGAGGCCCAGAGAATAATAATAATAATATAATGGTATTTGTTAAGCGCTTACTATGTGCAAAGCACTGTTCTAAGCGCTGGGGTGGATACCAGGTGAAGTGAAGTGGCTTGCCCAAAGTCACACAGCAGACAAGTGGCAGAGTCGGGATTAGAACCCACGTCCCCTGGCTCCCATGCCTGGGCTCTCAGGGGCCAGTAAAGGACTGGCCCGGTTGAAAGAGGCTGGGGAGATACGGGGCGCTTTCTGTTGGCTTTCAGGAAATTAATAATAATAACAATAATAATAATGGCATTTATTAAGCGCTTACTATTTATTACTCTATTACATATTTATTACTCTATTTATTTATTTTACTTGTACATTTCTGTTCTATTTATTTTATTTTGTTAGTATGTTTGGTTTTGTTCTCTGTCTCCCCCTTTTAGACTGTGAGCCCGAATAATAATAATAATAATAATAATGGCATTTATTAAGCGCTTACTATTTATTACTCTATTACATATTTATTACTCTATTTATTTATTTATTTTACTTGTACATATCTATTCTATTTATTTTATTTTGTTAGTATGTTTGGTTTTGTTCTCTGTCTCCCCCTTTTAGACTGTGAGCCCTAATAATAATAATAATAATAATAATAATAATAATAATAATGGCATTTATTAAGCGCTTACTATTTATTACTCTATTACATATTTATTACTCGATTTATTTATTTATTTTACTTGTACATATCTATTCTATTTATTTTATTTTGGTAGTATGTTTGGTTTTGTTCCCCGTCTCCCGCTTTTAGACTGTGAGCCCACTGTTGGGTAGGGACTGTATATGTTGCCAACTTGTACTTCCCAAGCACTTAGTACAGTGCTCTGCACACAGTAAGCGCTCAATAAATATGATTGATTGCAAAGCACTGTTCTAAGCGCTGGGGAGGTTACAAGGTGATCAGATCAAGAGTATTTATTGAGTGCCTATATTTTTCAGAGCATTGCCCAGTGGATGTGAACAAGAACCTACAGTAGAGTTAATCGATACAACCCCTGTCCCCAGGGACCGTGTCTAATTCCTTTCTGGGATTTTTTTTTTCCCCAGCGCTTAGTATAGTGCTTTGCCCATAGTAGGCGCTTAATAAATGCCACTACTACTAGAGAAACAGTGTGGCCTTGAGGAAAGAACGGAGGCCTTGGGGTCTAGTCCTGATTCTGCCCACCTTGCCTGCTGTGTTTGACTTTGGGCAGGTTACAACTTCCCTGTGCCTCAGTTTCCTCATCTGTAAAATGGGGATTCGGACACAAAAATAAGTTATAGATAGGTGGAAGGGTCTTAAGTGAAGAGGCAGTTGGGGGATATAAAGTGGGGGAATTTAGGACAATAATCAGGGAAGGCCTTTTGAAGGAAATGTGATTTCAGAAATACGATTGATTGATTGAAGGGCTTTGAAGACGGAGTCTGTTGGATCTGAAGGGGGGAGGGAGGGAAGTGTGCCAAGGATCAGTGCCAGGAAAGATAAGAGTGAGGCACAGTGAACGGATTAATAATAATAAAAAGAGAAGCAGCGGGGCTCAGTGGAAAGAGCCCGGGCTTTGGAGTCAGAGGTCATGGGTTCAAATCCCGGCTCCGCCAATTGTCAGCTGGGTGACTTTGGACAAGTCAGTTCACTTCTCTGGGCCTCAGTTCCCTCATCTGGAAAATGAGGATTAAGACTGTGAGCCCTCCCCCCGGGACAACCTGATCACTTTGTAACCTCCCCAGCGCCTAGAACAGTGCTTTGCACATAATAAGTGCTTAATAAATGCCATTATTATTATTATTATTAATGGCATTTATTAAGCGCTTACTATGTGCAAAGCACTGTTCTGGGGGAACTGATTAGCTTGCGTAGAATTGTAGACTGTGAGCCCACTGTTGGGTAGGGACTGTCTCTATATGTTGCCAACTTGGACTTCCCAAGTGCTTAGTACAGTGCTCTGCACACAGTAAGCGCTCAATCATCATCATCAATCGTATTTATTGAGCGCTTACTGTGTGCAGGGCACTGGACTAAGCGCTTGGGAAGTCCAAGTTGGCAACATATAGAGACAGTCCCTACCCAACAGTGGGCTCACAGAACCCAGGTCCTCTGCTCTTTCCACTAGGTGCCCAAAGGATACAGATCCAAGTAAATAGACGATGCAGAAGGGAGAGGAAGTTGAGGAAAAGAGGACTTAATCAGGGAAGGCTTCTTGGGGGTGATGCCACGTTAATGCAGTCCTAGACTCTGAGTCCCGTATGGGACACGGACCGTGTTCGACCTAATTATCTTTTATCGACTCCAGTGCTCAGTAACCCCAGTAATGAGAATAATGATGGTATTTAAGCGCTTACTATGTGCCAGGTACTGTTCTAAGCGCTGGGGTAGATACAAGGTCATCAGGTTGTCCCTCGTGGGGCTCACAGTCTTAATCCCCATTTTCCAGAAGAGGGAACTGAGGCCCAGAGAAGCGACTTGCCCAAGGTCACAAAGCAGAGAAGTGGCAGAGTGGGGATTAGAACCCACGACCTCTGACTCTGAAGCCCATGCTCCTTCCACTAAGCCATGCTGCTTTACAGTGCTTGGCACATAGTAAGTGCTTAACAAATAATAATAATAATAATAATAATAATAGCATTTATTAAGCACTTACTATGTGCAAAGCACTGTTCTAAGCGCTGGGGAGGTTACAAGGTGATCAGGTTGTCCCACAGGAGGCCTCACAATAATAATGGTAATTATAATAGTGATCATGCATTTGATTTGCTCCCTTATTTCACCCCCCAGCCCCACAGCACTCATGTCCATATTGGTAATTTATTTATTTCTATTAATGTCTATCTCCTCCTCTAGACTGTGAGCTCACTGGGGGTGTTGAATGTGTTTACCAGCTCTGTTTTCCTCTATTCCTCCAAGTGCTTAGTCAATCAATCAGATTTACTGAGCACTTTGTGCAGAGCACTCGGGAGAGTACCATATAACAATAAATGGACACATTCCCTGCCCACAATGAGCTTAGTAATAATAATAATAATAATAATAATGGCATTTATTAAGCGCTTACTACATGCAAAGCACTGTTCTAAGCGCTGGGAAGGTTACTAGGTGAAGAGGTTGTCCCATGGGGGTGCCCTCACAATAATAATAATAGTAATTATAATAGTGATCATGCATTTGATTTGCTCCCTTATTTCACCCCAGCTCCACAGCACTCATGTCCATATTGGTAATTTATTTATTTCTATTAATGTCTGTCTCCCCCTCTAGACTGTGAGCTCACTGGGGGTGTCGAATGTGTTTACCAGCTCTGTTTTACTCTATTCCTCCAAGTGCTTAGTCAATCAATCAGATTTATTGAGCACTTACTGTGTGCAGAGCACTTGGGAGAGTACAATATAACAATAAACGGACACATTCCCTGCCCACAATGAGCTTAGTAATAATAATAATAATGATGATGGCATTTATTAAGCGCTTACTACGTGCAAAGCACTGTTCTAAGCGCTGGGAAGGTTACTAGGTGAACAGGTTGTCCCATGGGGGGCCTCACAATAATAATGATAGTAATTATAATAGTGATCATGCATTTGATTTACTCCCTTATTTCACCCCAGCCCCACAGCACTCATGTCCATATTGGTAATTTATTTATTTCTATTAATGTCTGTCTCCCCCTCTAGACTGTTGGCTCACTGGGGGTGTGGAATGTGTTTACCAGCTCTGTTTTACTCTATTCTTCCAAGTGCTTAGTCAGTCAATCAGATTTATTGAGCGCTTACTTTGTGCAGAGCACTTGGGAGAGTACAATATAACAATAAACGGACACATTCCCTGCCCACAATGAGCTCAGTAATAATAATAATAATAATAATAACGATGGCATTTATTAAGCGCTTACTGTGTGCAAAGCACTGTTCTAAGCGCTGGGGAGGTTACAAGGTGAACAGGTTGTCCCACAGGGGGCCTCACAATAATAATAGTAATTATAATAGTGATCATGCATTTGATATGCTCCCTTATTTCACCCCAGCCCCACAGCACTCATGTCCATATTGGTAATTTATTTATTTCTATTAATGTCTATCTCCCCCTCTAGACTGTGAGCTCACTGGGGGTGTCGAATGTGTTTACCAGCTCTGTTTTACTCTATTCCTCCAAGTGCTTAGTCAGTCAGTCAGTCAGATTTATTGAGCACTTACTGTGTGCAGAGCACTTGGGAGAGTACAATATAACAATAAACGGACACATTCCCTGCCCACAATGAGCTTAGTAATAATAATAATAATAATAATAATGGCATTTATTAAGCGCTTACTACGTGCAAAGCACTGTTCTAAGCGCTGGGGAGGTTACAAGGTGAACAGGCTGTCCCACAGGGGGCCTCACAATAATAATAATAATAGTAATTATAATAGTGATCATGCATTTGATATGCTCCCTTATTTCACCCCAGCCCCACAGCACTCATGTCCATATTGGTAATTTATTTATTTCTATTAATGTCTATCTCCCCCTCTAGACTGTGAGCTCACTGGGGTTGTCGAATGTGTTTACCAGCTCTGTTTTCCTCTGTTCCTCCAAGTGCTTAGTCAG
Organism: Tachyglossus aculeatus; assembly: GCF_015852505.1. Taxonomy (NCBI): domain Eukaryota; kingdom Metazoa; phylum Chordata; class Mammalia; order Monotremata; family Tachyglossidae; genus Tachyglossus; species Tachyglossus aculeatus. Next base: position 54,137,222 of record NC_052075.1, on the reverse strand, counting down.
TCAATCAGATTTATTGAGCGCTTACTGTGTGCAGAGCACTCGGGAGAGTACAATATAACAATAAACGGACACATTCCCTGCCCACAGTGAGCTTAGTAAAAATAATAATAATGATGGCATTTATTAAGCACTTACTATGTGCAAAGCACTGTTCTAAGCGCTGGGGAGGTTACAAGGTGAACAGGCTGTCCCTCAGGTGGCTCACAGTCTTAATCCCCATTTTCCAAGTGAGGTAACTGAGGTCCAGAGAAGTGACTTCCCTAAAGTCACACAGCTGACAATTGGCGGAGCCGGGGTTTGAACCCCTGACCTCTGACTCCAAAAGCGACAGTGCTCTGCACACAGTGAGCGCTCCAAAGGTACAATAACGCTAATAATTCCAAAGAGAGATGCGGCCCTGCAGGCCGTTTAATTGGCCCCTAACTTCCCCATCACTTCGCACCCGCTGCCGGCTCCAGCTTTGCTTTGCCAGCGTGTTTACGAGCCGTTTCCGTCCAACAGACGTGAGCTCAGTGAAGCAGAGGGGCAGGCTGGGGCATGGAGAGGGTAGGATGGGGCTGGGCCAAGGCCGGAGCTTGGATAATGGTGAGAGCGGGAACGCGGAGCGGAAGCAGGGGGTGATTGCTAAACTGGAGAAATGATCCCGTGCAATGGGATGGAATTCAATGGAAATACCCTTTTAGACTGTGAGCCCACTGTTGGGTAGGGACTGTCTCTATATGTTGCCAACTTGGACTTCCCAAGCGCTTAGTACGGTGCTCTGCACGCAGTAAGCACTCAATAAATACGATTGATGATAATGATGATTGCTAAACTGGAGAAATGATCCAGTGCAATGGGATGGAGTTGAATGGAAATACCCTTTTAGACTGTGAGCCCACTGTTGGGTAGGGACCGTCTCTATATGTTGCCAACTTGGACTTCCCAAGCGCTTAGTACGGTGCTCTGCACACAGTAAGCGCTCAATAAATACGATTGATGATGATGATGATTGCTAAACTGGAGAAATGATCCAGTGCAATGGGATGGAATTGAATGGAAATATCCTTTTAGACTGTGAGCCCACTGTTGGGTAGGGACCGTCTCTATATGTTGCCAACTTGGACTTCCCAGGCGCTTAGTACAGTGCTCTGCACGCAGTAAGTGCTCAATAAACACGATTGATGATGATGATGATGATTGCTAAACTGGAGAAATGATCCAGTGCAATAGGATGGAATTGAATGGAAATATCCTTTTAGACCGTGAGCCCACTGTTGGGTAGGGACTGTCTCTATATGTTGCCAACTTGGACTTCCCAAGCGCTTAGTACAGTGCTCTGCACACAGTAAGCGCTCAATAAATACGATTGATGATGATAATGATGATGATTGCTAAACTGGAGAAATGATCCAGTGCAATGGGATGGAATTGAATGGAAATATCCTTTTAGACTGTGAGCCCACTGTTGGGTAGGGACCGTCTCTATATGTTGCCAACTTGGACTTCCCAAGCGCTTAGTACAGTGCTCTGCACGCAGTAAGCGCTCAATAAATACGATTGATTGATTGATCCCCCCCAGGGGCAGGCCAAGTCCAGCAGAAGACAACCGGGGGGTCCCAGTGGACCACAGGCCGGTTAAGCCTCAGCTCTGTAAGGCTGCCGTCCTCCCCGTCCAGTGGGTCCAGTTTGGCCGGCCGCCGTTTCCGAGTGTCGGAGCCCAGGGACCAAATGGCGGAAGGGCTGGAAAAGGGATCCGTCGGGAGATGGGAGGGCTCACCGGCTCACCTGGGATCTGAGGAGGAAGGGGCGTCCACCTCTGCCGTTGGCCTGACGACCCAGGGGTTTGAACGACGGCGTTGGGGGGACTTCAAGGGCCGAAGGTCAAGGTTCTCGGGGAAGAGGGCTGAGGTGGGTATCTGGGGAAGGCGTATCTGAGAAGCAGCGTGGCTCAGTGGAAAGAGCCTGGGCTTTGGAGTCAGAGGTCATGGGTTCGAATCCCGGCCCCGCCAATTGTCAGCTGGGTGACTTTGGGCAATTCACTTCACTTCTCTGGGCCTCAGTGACCTCATCTGGAAAATGGGGATTAAAACTGTGAGCCCCCCGTGGGACAACCTGATCACCTTGTAACCCCTCCGGCGCTTACAACAGTGCTTTGCACATAGTAAGCGCTTAAGAAATGCCGTTATTATTATTCTCATTCTCTGGGCCTCAGTGCCCTCATCTGGAAAATGAGGATTAAAACTGTGAGCCCCTGTGGGACAACCTGATCACCTTGTAACCTCTCTGGCGCTTACAACAGTGCTTCACACATAGTAAGCGCTTAATAAATGCCATCATTATTATTCTCATTCTCTGGGCCTCAGTGCCCTCATCTGGAAAACGGGGATTAAAACTGTGAGCCCCCCGTGGGACAACCTGATCACCTTGTAACCTCTCTAGCGCTTACAGCAGTGCTTTGCACATAGTAAGCGCTTAATAAATGCCATTATTATTATTCTCATTCTCTGGGCCTCAGTGCCCTCATCTGGAAAATGAGGATTAAAACTGTGAGCCCCCCGTGGGACAACCTGATCACCTTGTAACCTCTCCAGCGCTTAAGAACAGTGCTTCGCACATAGTAAGCGCTTAATAAATGCCATTATTATTATTCTCATTCTCTGGGCCTCAGTGCCCTCATCTGGAAAATGAGGATTAAAACTGTGAGCCCCCCGTGGGACAACCTGATCACCTTGTAACCTCTTCAGCACTTACAACAGTGCTTTGCACATAGTAAGCGCTTAATAAATGCCATTATTATTATTCTCATTCTCTGGGCCTCAGTGCCCTCATCTGGAAAATGAGGATTAAAACTGTGAGCCCCCCGTGGGACAACCTGATCACCTTGTAACCTCTCCAGCGCTTAGAACAGTGCTTCGCACATAGTAAGTGGTTAATAAATGCCATTATTATTATTCTCATTCTCTGGGCCTCAGTGCCCTCATCTGGAAAATGAGGATTAAAACTGTGAGCCCCCCGTGGGACAACGTGATCACCTTGTAACCTCTCCGGCGCTTACAACAGTGCTTCGCACATAGTAAGCGCTTAAGAAATGCCATTATTATTATTCTCATTCTCTGGGCCTCAGTGCCCTCATCTGGAAAATGAGGATTAAAACTGTGAGCCCCCCGTGGGACAACCTGATCACCTTGTAACCCCTCCGGCGCTTACAACAGTGCTTCGCACATAGTAAGTGCTTAATAAATGCCATTATTATTATTCTCATTCTCTGGGCCTCAGTGCCCTCATCTGGAAAATGGGGATTAAAACTGTGAGCCCCCCCGTGGGACAACCTGATCACCTTGTAACCTCTCCGGCGCTTACAACAGTGCTTCACACATAGTAAGCGCTTAATAAATGCCATTATTATTATTCTCATTCTCTGGGCCTCAGTGCCCTCATCTGGAAAATGAGGATTAAAACTGTGAGCCCCCCGTGGGACAACCTGATCACCTTGTAACCCCTCCGGCGCTTACAACAGTGCTTTGCACATAGTAAGCGCTTGATAAATGCGATTATTAAGGGGTGCCACCTTTGGGCCCGGGGACTTTTGAGAGAAGCTTGTGCGCTGGCCATTCTGGAGGCAGGGGACTGACCTGAGGAGGGGGCAGGCTCTTTCTCGGGCGGGGAGGAGTCCGGCCTGGCCGCCCCCGCTTCCGCGGCTGCTCTCCCTGGGCTCCGGGAGGAAGGAAGACCCTCAGCCCCCCACCCCATCACCGCCCACCCTGCCCTCCGCGGGCTTCCGTCGGGGCCCAGAGCAGCAGGCCCCAACCTAGTGGATTAGGTGGAGACCAGGAGGAGCAGAGCCAGGCCCACCGAGGGGGTCATAAAGCTGATGCACTTTATTGAGTTAGCGACAGCACTGTACAACAGTGGCGGCGGTGGCAGGGGTTGAGGGGGGTTGCTGGGGAGGGGGCGAGGCGGTTCGGTTGGCCCTGGCGGCCCCCCTCCCCACCCTGCTGCTTGGCTGCTGTGGCCGTGGCCCAGCCCGGTTCCGGGGTCCGGGCCTGCCCCTCCCCAAGCCTGCGGGGAGGGGACCACAGGATGGGTCACGGGGTTCGGGGGCGTCTGGTCCTGCCAGCTGGGGGGCGCGGAGGCAGGGGGATGCCAGCCTCGAGGGGAGAAAGCTTGGCCCCGGGAGCTGCCGTCACCCGCTCGCCCCGGCGCCGGCTCATCATCATCAATCGTATTTGTTGAGCGCTTACTATGTGCAGAGCACTGTACTAAGCGCTTGGGAAGTCCAAATTACTTCCAGAGGCTCGTCAGAGGCACGGTGGCCGTGACGCCCACCGGCCTGGGCCGAGGTCGCGACCTCCGCCGCGCAGTCGGGGTTGCCGGGCTGGGTTGGGGTGTACCTGGTGCCTTTGAAGGGGCAGTGGGCACTAGGGAGTCGATGCTCGGGCCGGGTTGAGGGGTGGGAAGACAAGGTGCCAATCGGGATGGGCGGGCTCGGTCCTCAGGCCGGGAGAAGGCCCGGGGAGGAGGGCCGGGGCGGCGACTGCCGTGGAGGAGGCCGAGCGGGCTCACAGAGGGAGAGGCCAATGTTGCTGCTTGAGGACTCGGAGTGCGGGGGCTCTGTGTGTGTTTGGGGGGTGGGAAGGGGGGCACCCAACCTCCCCACGGTGACCCGGGTGTCCCGGGCCTGGGGGAAGCCAGGCAGGCGACTGTGTCCCTGAGTAGAGGCCTTTTCTGGGAGTAGCGGGTGTCCCCACCCGGCCTCCCGCCCCACCCCGGGAGTTCCTGCGACTGTGGGGACGGGGGCGGCTCCGGCCCGCGGGGCGGCGGGGGGCCCGGGGCCCCCTCAGGAGATCTCGTTGCCGAAGACCTCGAGGACGAGCGGGGTGAGCTTGGTGCTGCTGCCGGGCTGGAAGGAGAGGCAGCGGTACTGGCGGGAGTGCTCCTCGTTGAGGCTGCGGAGGTCCGCCAGCTTCTGGATCATCTTGGCGTAGAGCAGGTGCGAGCCGGGCGGCGGGTGGCGGGCGCGGATGTAGCTCTGCAGCGTGGTGGACAGGCGCTCCTGCAGGCTCTCCACCCGGGCCGCGTCCTGCACGCCCGGCCGGTCTGAGGGGGCCCACACCCGCCCGGTCAGTGCCCACGTCGCCCAGACGCCGGGGGTCCGCGGGCACACCCGGGAGCACGTGCGCACCCACAGACACACAAAAAAAACTCACCCCAACTCGGGTACCCATAGGCACGCATGGTGTATGGGCCCCCGCCGCTTAGTCCAGTGCTCGGCACACAGTAAGCGCTCGTGTTTGTACAGGTTTGTTACTCTATTTATTTTACTTGTACCTATTTGCTATTCTACTTATTTTGTTAATGACAGCGTGGCTCAGTGGAAATCAATCAATCAATCGTATTTATTGAGCGCTTACTGTGTGCAGAGCACTGGACTAAGCGCTTGGGAAGTCCAAGTCGGCAACATATAGAGACGGTCCCTGCCCAACAGCGGGCTCACAGTCTAGAAGGGGGAGACGGAGAACAAAACCGAACCTACTAACAAAATAAAATAAATAGAATAGATAGGTACAAGTAAGACAAATAAATAAATAACCCGGGCTTGGGAGTCGGAGGTCATGGGTTCGAATCCCGGCTCCACCACTTGGCAGCCGGGTGACTTTGGGCAAGTCATTTCTAGACGGTGAGCCCACTGTTGGGTAGGGACCGTCTCTATATGTTGCCTGCTGGACTTCCCAAGCGCTTAGTTCAGTGCTCTGCACACAGTAAGCGCTCTATAAATACAAGTGAATGAATGCATGAAATTTCACTTCTCTGGGCCTCAGTGATCTCATCTGGAAAATGGGGATGAAGACTGGGACAACCTGATCACCTTATATCCTCTCCCCAGTGCTTAGTACAGCGCTTTGCACATAGTAAGCGCTTAACAAATGCCATTATTATTATTATTTAGCTTTAATTCTATTTGTCCTGACGACTTGACACCCGTCCACCTGTTTTGTTTTGTCGTCCGTCTCCCCCTTCTAGACTGTGAGCCCGTTGTTGGGTAGGGGCTGTCTCTAGATGTTGCCGACTTGGACTCCCCAAGCGCTTAGTCCAGTGCTCTGCACACAGTAAGTGCTTAACAAATGCCATCATTATTATTATTATTTAGCTTTAATTCTATTTGTCCTGACGACTTGGCACCTGTCCACCTGTTTGGTTTTGTCGTCCGTCTCCCCCTTCTAGACTGTGAGCCCGTTGTTGGGTAGGGGCTGTCTCTAGATGTTGCCGACTTGGACTCCCCAAGCGCTTAGTCCAGTGCTCTGCACACAGTAAGCGCCTAACAAATGCCATCATTATTATTATTATTTAGCTTTAATTCTATTTGTCCTGACGACTTGACACCCGTCCACCTGTTTTGTCGTCCATCTCCCCCTTCTAGACCGTGAGCCCGCTGTTGGGTAGGGGCCGTCTCTAGATGTTGCCGACTTGGACTCCCCAAGCGCTTAGTCCAGTGCTCTGCACACAGTAAACGCTTAACAATTGCCATTATTATTATTATTTAGCTTTAATTCTACTTGTCCTGACGACTTGACACCCGTCCACCTGTTTGGTTTTGTCGTCCGTCTCCCCCTTCTAGACTGTGAGCCCGTTGCTGGGTAGGGACCGGCTCTAGATGTGGCGACTTGGACTCCCCAAGCGCTTAGTCCGGTGCTCTGCACACAGTGAGCGCTCAATAAATACGAATGAATGAATGATAAATGTGAATGAATGATAGGGGGTCCACGGTTCCGGCCTCGCCCCCGGCTCCCCCCAGGTCCCGGCCCCCTTACCGGGGGACACGATGCAGATGGCCATGAGCAGCACGTGCTCTTCTTCGTGCAGGTTGAGTTTCTTCAGCCCCATCTGGAACTTGATGAGGGGCTCGATGAGCTCCAGGTTGTGTCCGGCTGCGCGGGGAGGCCCAGGGGCTCAGGACGGGCCCGGCCCCGGGCTGGGGTCAAGGGTCAAGGGGCAGCGGCCGGGGGCAGGAGCCGCCTTAGGCATTAGAGGGAGGAGGGCTGGCAGGGGGAGATGGGGAAGAGAGGGTGCGCGGCGGGGGCCCGGGTTGGGGGTTCGGGGCTCACCCTTGGCCACGTCGCTGATGCAGTACTTGTAGTCGTCGCTGCCGCAGGTCCAGGTCATGTCTTCGGCAAGGAAGGACTGGTTGGAGCGCAGCATGATCACCTCGATGGCGCTCGACTTGAGCAGCGCGATCTGGTCGTCGGCGCTCAGCTCCCTGGGCGGCGGGGAGGGCGGGGGGGGGGCGGGCTTGGCTCGGCCCCAGCCTCAAGCTGGGTCTTGCCGGCCCCCTCGGGCCTCGCCCGGCCCCACCCGTGCCCACGCTCGCCTCCGAGGCCCGCCCCGTGCCCGCTCCCATGCCCACGCGGCAGACACCCCTGCTCCCCTCCCTCCTGCGCTCTGCCGGGCGCCGAGATCAAAGGTGCCGGGGGTTCCCGCGGTTCTCGGAAGAACGGGACCCCCCCTCCCCGGCTTCCGCGGCCCACGGCTCCGACCAGAAGGGGTGGGGGGCCTCGGCTAAGCGAGGGAGAGGCCCAGCCGGGGGGACCGGGGCTGACCATGGGGCACGTGGGAGACGGGGCTAGACTGGAGGTACCTTGTGGGCAGGGAATGTGTCTGTTTATTGTCCTATCAATCAATCAATCAATCGTATTTATTGAGCGCTTACTATGTGCAGAGCACTGTACTAAGCGCTTGGGAAGTACAAATTGGCATCACATAGAGACAGTCCCTACCCAACAGTGGGCTCACAGTCTAAAAGGGGGAGACAGAGAACAGAACCAAACATACCAACAAAATAAAATAAGTAGGATAGAAATGTACAAGTAAAATAAATAAATAAATAGAGTAATAAATATGTACAACCATATATACATATATACAGGTGCTGTGGGGAAGGGAAGGAGGTAAGACGGGGGGATGGAGAGGGGGACGAGGGGGAGAGGAAAGAAGGGGCTCAGTCTGGGAAGGCCTCCTGGAGGAGGTGAGCTCTCAGCAGGGCCTTGAAGGGAGGAAGAGAGCTAGTTTGGCGGATGGGCAGAGGGAGGGCATGCCAGGCCCGGGGGATGACGTGGGCCGGGGGTCGATGGCGGGACAGGCCAGAGCGAGGTACAGTGAGGAGATTAGTGGTGGAGGAGCGGAGGGTGCGGGCTGGGCTGGAGAAGGAGAGAAGGGAGGTGAGGTAGGAGGGGGCGAGGTGATGGACAGCCTTGAAGCCCAGGGTGAGGAGTTTCTGCCTGATGCGCAGATTGATCGGTAGCCATTGGAGGTTTTTGAGGAAACTATCGTACTCTCCCAAGTGCTCAGTCCAGTGCTCTGCACGCAGTACGAGCTCCATAAACACGACCGAACGGATGGGATGGCAGAGGGCCTGCGACGCTGCAGGTTGAGCCGCCCGGCTAGGCGCGCACCGACCGACCGACCCCAGACCGGGCCCCTACCTGAATCCCGGGATCATCTTGGCGAAGCCGATGACCTTCTGGATGCTGTAGCTGACCAGGTCGGCCAGGTGGGGTAGCATGGACAGCTGGGATAGGCCCAGGGTCATGGGGTCACCGTCCGGGTCGTCGCTCCGGGCCGAGCTGGAGAAGGCGGGGGGCTCCCTGGGCTCTGAGTGGGGAGTGTTGGGGGGCGGGGGGGAGAGGGACGACAAACGGACCGGGCCGGGGCACAGACTCAACCGGGGTGCTCCGGACTGCTTACCCTGGGGCCCACGGGCTGTTCATCACCATGAACAGCATGTCCCCCTTCTAGAGTGGGAGCCCATTGTCGGGTAGGGACCGTCTCTATACGTTGCCGACTTGGACTTCCCAAGCGCTTAGTCCAGTGCTCTGCACACAGTAAGCGCTCAGTAAATACGACTGAATGAATGAATAAATGGACCAGCCCTGGGCCTCTCTGCGTCCATCATCCTTCTTTCCTCCCCCAACCCTTCTCCTGTCTCCCTTCCTCCCTCCCTCCGCCCCTTTCCTCTTTCATTCAGTCATATTTATTGAGTGCTTACTGTGTGCAGAGCACTGTACTAAGCGCTTGGGAAGTACAGGTTGGTAACATATAGAGATGGTCTTTCACTTCTGTCTGCCCCCCCACATTTCCTTTCCTTCCCTGTCCTCCCCCCCACCCCACCATCCCGCCCCTTCACCCTTTCTTCTCCCCCTACTTGGGACTGGATGGAGCAGAACTCGAAAGCTCAGGGCAAAGGGGGAAGAGGGAGATAATAATAATAATGGCATTTATTAAGTGCTTACTATGTGCAAAGCACTGTTCTAAGCGCTGGGGTGGTTACAAGGTGATCACGTTGTCCCACAGGGGGCTCACAGTCTTCATCCCCATTTTCCAGATGAGGTAACTGAGGCACAGAGAAGTGATGTGACTTGCCCAAAGTCACACAGCTGACAACTGGTGGGCCTGATTGGGAGTGGGAGATAATAATAATAATAATAATAATAATAATAATAATAATAATGGTATTTGTTAAGTGCTTACTATGTGCAAAGCACTGTTCTAAGCGCTGGTGTGGTTACAAGGTGATCAGGTTGTCCCACAGGGGGCTCGCAGTCTTCATCCCCATTTTACAGATGAGGTCACTGAGGCACAGAGAAGTGAAGTGACTTGCCCAAAGTCACACAGCTGACAATTGGCAGAGCCAAGTGGGAGTGGGAGATAATAATAATAATAATAATAATAATAATAATAATGGTATCTGTTAAGCACTTACTATGTGCAAAGCACTGTTCTATGCACTGGGGAGGTTACAAGGTGATGAGGTTGTCCCACAGGGGGCTCACAGTCTTCAGCCCCATTTTACAGATGAGGTCACTGAGGCACAGAGAGTGAAGTGACTTGCCCAAAGTCACACAGCTGACAATTGGTGGAGCCGAGTGGGAGATAGGAGTGCAGGGAGGGAAGGGGCTCTGTCCCAAGAGCCTGAGCCCTGGTGGGTGGGCAGGACTCTCTGGGTCTCACTGGGCTTTGCCCCTGGCGGTGCCTCCTGGCCCCGGGAGACCGGGGACCGGCCAGAATAATAATAATAATAATAATAATAATAATGGCATTTATTAAGCGCTTACTATGTGCAAAGCACTGTTCTAAGCACTGGGGAGGTTACAAGGAGATCAGGTTGTCCCACGGGGGGCTCCCAGTCTTAATCCCCATTTGACAGATGAGGGAACTGAGGCCCAGAGAAGTGATGTGCCCAAAGTCACCCAGCTGACAATTGGCAGAGTCGGGATTCGAACCCATGACCCCTGATTCCAAAGCCCGGGCTCTTTCCAGACTGTGGAAAGAGTCTGGAAAAAGACAGAAAGAGAAAGAGAGAAAAAGAGTCTGGAAAGACTGTGAGCCCACTGTTGGGTACGGACTGTCTCTATATGTTGCCAACTTGTACTTCCCAAGCGCTTAGTCCAGTGCTCTGCGCACAGTAAGCGCTCAATAAATACGATTGATTGATTGATTGATTTCCACTGAGCCACGCTGTTTCTCAAGTTTTCCCCCCTCTACCCCGGCGACCCCCGAGGAGGCCTCTGGAATTCCCGCCCCCCAGCCGGGGGCCCAGGCCTGCGGTACCTGAGAAGACAGAGTAGGGGTCCAGGGATGAGTCCTCTGAGGAGGAGCCGGAAGGCACGGCGGAGGATGCCCGGAACGGGTACGGCTCCTCTTGCATGGCCGTTCTCACTGGGGGCTGGAAGGACAGGGCAGTTAGCCCCTGGAGGGCCAGGTGTGGGGTGGGGTGGGCGAAGCGGACCCTCCCTCACCCCCAGAAGGTGGGCTGTGGGGGCTGGGGAGGGGCCGTACCCGGAACCGAGTGAAGTCGGCGTAGGTGGGGTCATAGGTCTTGGCGTGGGCCTCCAGGAGGATGGCGATGAGGCGCTGCTGCTCCTCGGACAGCTGGGGCCGCAGGCTGGCCCGCAGGGCCTCCTCCTCCTTCCGCTTCACGATCAGCTCCCGTTTCCGCTGCACCTCCTCGTCCGTCAGGATGACTACGGGCCCGGGGCCGAGCGGGGGACGCACGTGCGCTCAGCCCGAAGCCTCCCCCTCTCCGACCCCCACCCCCCTTTCTTTCCTCATGGCATTTACTACGCGCCAAGCGCTGTACTAAGCTCTGGGGCAGATAGGGGCTAATCAGGTTGGGCACAGTCCACTTCCTGCAAGGGGGTTCACGCCATCCATCCCCATTTTCCGGATAGAAGCGAGATGACTCGCCCGGGGTCCCACGGCAGGCAAGACTGTGAGCCCGCTGTTGGGTAGGGACCGTCTCTATATGTTGCCGACTTGGACTTCCCAAGCGCTTAGTACAGTGCTCTGCACACGGTAAGCGCTCAATAAATGCGATTGATTGATTGATTGAGTAGTGGCGGAGTATTTATCGTATTTATTGAGCGCTTACTGTGTGCAGAGCACTGTACTAAGCGCTTGGGAAGTACAAGTTGGCAACATATAGAGGCAGTCCCTACCCAACAGTGGGCTCACAGTCTAGAATGGGGAGACAGAGAACAAAACCAAACATATTAACAAAATAAAATAAATAGAATAGATATGTACAAGCAAAATAAATAAATAAATGAGTGAGTAGATAAATAGATAAATAAGTAAATAAATAAATAATAAATAAGGCAGGGGTTCAATGCCGTTCACTTCTCTGGGCCTCAGTTCCCTCATCTGGAAAACTGGGATTAAGACTGTGAGCCCTCCGTGGGACAACGTGATCACCTTGTATCCCCCAGCACTTAGAACAGTGCTTTGCACATAGTAAGCGCTTAACAAATGCCATTATTATTATTATTATTAACCTGGCATCCCCCCTCAGTGCTTAGAACAGTGCTTGGCACGTAGTATGCCGTTATTATTATTCTTCACCTGGCTTGGTTAAAAGATAACTCGGGGCGAGTCGCCCCCCACGGCGGCCGCTCGGGACAGGAGCAAAGTCCGGGGGCGGGGAAGAGGCTATTTTTAGGCCCCGGGTGGGGTTTGGGGGCGAGGAAGGGGGCAGCCCCAGCCCCCCCCCCGGCTGGACTCACACTCCTTCATCATGCCGATGTCCACGCAGCGCTTCAGCCTGCAGGCCTGGCAGTGCCGTCGGTTGTCCTTGGTGATGCGGCAGTCGCCGTTGAAGGGGCAAGTGAAGAGGGCCTTCCGCTTCATGCTCCTCCTAAGCGCCGTGCCCTCCGTCACTCCGAGGGGCCCCCGTAGATGCCCATCACTGCCCCCGCCACCCTCGGTCCCCTTGGAGGCCCGATCTTGTGGGTCCTGATCCCAACTCTGTGTGACTTCGAGACTTCTAGACTGTGAGCCCACTGTTGGGTCGGGACTGTCTCTATATGTTGGTCCTCTATATCATCATCGATCGCATTTATTGAGCGCTTACTGTGTGCAGAGCACTGGACTAAGTGCTTGGGAAGTACAAATTGGCAACATACAGAGACAGTCCCTACCCAACATCATCATCATCATCAATCGTATTTATTGAGCGCTTACTGTGTGCAGAGCACTGGACTAAGCGCTTGGGAAGTACAAATTGGCAACATATAGAGACAGTCCCTACCCAACATCATCATCACCATCAATCGTATTTATTGAGCGCTTACTGTGTGCAGAGCACTGGACTAAGCGCTTGGGAAGTACAAATTGGCAACATATAGAGACAGTCCCTACCCAACATCATCATCAATCGTATTTATTGAGCGCTTACTGTGTGCAGAGCACTGGACTAAGCGCTTGGGAAGTACAAATTGGCAACATATAGAGACAGTCCCTACCCAACATCATCATCAATCGTATTTATTGAGCGCTTACTGTGTGCAGAGCACTGGACTAAGTGCTTGGGAAGTACAAATTGGCAACATATAGAGACAGTCCCTACCCAACATCATCATCAATCGTATTTATTGAGCGCTTACTGTGTGCAGAGCACTGGACTAAGCGCTTGGGAAGTACAAATTGGCAACATATAGAGACAGTCCCTACCCAACATCATCATCAATCGTATTTATTGAGCGCTTACTGTGTGCAGAGCACTGGACTAAGCGCTTGGGAAGTACAAATTGGCAACATATAGAGACAGTCCCTACCCAACATCATCATCAATCGTATTTATTGAGCGCTTACTGTGTGCAGAGCACTGGACTAAGCGCTTGGGAAGTACAAATTGGCAACATAGAGAGACAGTCCCGACCCAACAGTGGGCTCACAGTCTAAAAGGGGGAGACAGAGAACAAAACCAAACATACTGACAAGATAAAATAAATAGGATAGATATGGACAAGGAAAATAGAGTAATAAATAAATAAATAGAGTAATAATAAATAAATAGAGTAATGACCTCAGACTCTATTTGTTGGTCTACATGGTCCCCGCCACCCCCAGCCCCCACAGAGGCCTGTCCCTGTGTCCTCGCTGCCCTCAGTCTCCTTAGATAACAATGTTGGTATTTGTTAAGCGCTTACTACTACTACTACTACTAATAATAATTGGCATTTGTTAAGCGCTTACTATGTGCAAAGCACTGTTCTAAGCGCTGGGGAGGATACTGGGTGATCAGGTTGCCCCCCGTGGGGCTCACAGTCTTCAACCCCGTTTTACAGATGAGGGAACTGAGGCTCAGAGAAGTGAAGTGCCTTGCCCAAGATCACACAGCAGACATGTGGCGGAGCCGGGATTCGAGCCCACGACCTCAGACTCCAAAGCCCGGGCTTTGTGCCAAGCACCGGTTCTAAGCGCTGGAGTGTGCTTAGTACAGTGCTCTGCACGCAGTAAGCGCTCAATAAATACGACTGAATGAAGGAATGGATACAAGCTCATCAGGTCATCAAGAGAAGCAGCGTGGCTCAGTGGAAAGAGCCTCGGCTTTGGAGTCAGAGGACAGGGGTTCGAATCCCAGCTCCGCGACATGTCTGCTGTGTGACCTTGGGCAAGTCACTTCACTTCTCTGAGCCTCAGCTGCCTCATCTGTAAAATGGGGATTCAGACTGTGAGCCCCACGTGGGACAACCTGATCCCTTTGTATCCCCCCCCCCCAGCACTTGGAACAGTGCTTTGCACATCATCATCATCATTATCAATCGTATTTATTGAGCGCTTACTGTGTGCAGAGCACTGTACTAAGCGCTTGAGAAGTACAAATTGGCAACAGATAGAGACAGTCCCTACCCAACAGTGGGCTCACAGTCTCAAAGGGGGAGACAAAACCAAACATACTAAGCGCTTAACAAATGCCAGCATTATTATTATTATCATCAGGTTGTCCCACGTCCATTTTACAGATGAGCTGAGGCCCAGAGAAGTGAAGTACTTGCCCAAGGTCACACAGCTGACAAGTGTCAGCACCTTCCCCACAGCACCTGTATATATGTATATATGTTTGTACATATGTTTGTACATATTTTTTACTCTATTTAATTTGTACATATCTATTCTATTTATTTTACTTTGTTAGTATGTTTGGTTTTGTTCTCTGTCTCCCCCTTTTAGACTGTGAGCCCCCTGTTGGGTAGGGACTGTCTCTATATGTTGCCAATTTGTACTTCCCAAGCGCTTAGTACAGTGCTGTGCACATAGTAAGTGCTCAATAAATACGATTGATGATGATGATGATGAAGTGGCAGAGGCGGGATTAGAACCCACGGCCTCTGACTCCCAAGCCTGGGGTCTTTCCACTAAGCCAAGCTGCTTCTCTTGGCTGCCCGGCCCTGTGCCCCCTGTGCCCCCAGAGGTGCCCAGGCCCCCCGGTCCCCATGGATCCCCTTCTCTCCTTCTTTCTCCACCTGGGGATCCTGGTTGGGGTGGGCCGCTCCTCCTCCAGACCACCACACCCCCACCATGGCTGCCAGGGCCGGGGCAGGGTCTGCCGTCCTCTAAAGCCCCCTCCCGACACTCCTGGGCTGGGGGTAAGGAGAAGAGAGGGCAGGCCCGGGGATGGGCTCCCTGCCAACCGCCCGCGAGGGACGTCCCCCTCGTCCCCCTCTCCATCCCCCCATCTTACCTCCTTCCCTTCCCCACAGCACCTGTATATATGTATATATGTTTGTACAGATTTATTTATTTATTTATTTTACTTGTACATATCTATTCTATTTATTTTATTTTGTTAGTACGTTTGGTTTTGTTCTCTGTCTCCCCCTTTTAGACTGTGAGCCCAATGTTGGGTAGGGACTGTCTCTATATGTTGCCAATTTGTACTTCCCAAGCGCTTAGTACAGTGCTCTGCACATAGTAAGTGCTCAATAAATACGATTGATGATGATGATGATATGTTTGTACATATTTATTACTCTATTTTACTTGTACATATCTATTCTATTTTTATTTTGTTAGTATGTTTGGTTTTGTCTCCCCCTTTTAGACTGTGAGCCCACTGTTGGGTAGCGACTGTCTCTATATGTTGCCAATTTGTACTTCCCAAGTGCTTAGTACAGTGCTCTGCACACAGTAAGTGCTCAATAAATATGATTGTTGATGATGATGATGATATGTTTGTACATATTTATTACTCTATTTATTTATTTTACTTGTACATATCTATTCTATTTATTTTTATTTTGTTAGTATGTTTGGTTTTGTCTCCCCCTTTTAGACTGTGAGCCCACTGTTGGGTAGGGACTGTCTCTAGATGTTGCCAATTTGTACTTCCCAGGCGCTTAGTACAGTGCTCTGCACATAGTAAGCGCTCAATAAATACGATTGATGATGATGATGATATGTCTGTACATATTTATTACTATATTTATTTATTTATCTTACTTGTACATATCTATTCTATTTATTTTATTTTGTTAGTATGTTTGGTTTTGTTCTCTGTCTCCCCATTTTAGACTGTGAGCCCACTGTTGGGTAAGGACTGTCTCTATATGTTGCCAATTTGTACTTCCCAAGCGCTTAGTCCAGTGCTCTGCACATAGTAAGCGCTCAATAAATACGATTGATGATGATGATGATATGTCTGTACATATTTATTACTCTATTTATTTATTTATTTATTTTACTTGTACATATCTATTCTATTTATTTTATTTTTGTTAGTACGTTTGGTTTTGTCTCCCCCTTTTAGACTGTGAGCCCACTGTTGGGTAGGGACTGGCTCTCTATGTTGCCAATTTGTACTTCCCAAGCGCTCAGTACAGCGCTCTGCGCACAGTAAGCGCTCAATAAATACGATTGATGATAATAATAATAATGATGGTATTTGTTAAGCGCTTACTAGGTGCAAAGCACCGTTCTAAGCGCTGGGGGGGGATACAAGGTGATCAGGTTGTCCCACGGGGGGCTCCCAGTCTTCATCCCCCTTTTACAGATGAGGGAACTGAGGCTGAGAGAAGTTAAGTGATTTGCCCACGGTCACACAGCAGACATTTGGGAGCTGGGATTCAAACCCATGACTTCTGACTCCAAAGCCTATGCTCTTTCCACTGAGCCATGCTGCTTCTCGTGATGATGATGAGGATGATGATGACCCGCTGGGGCCGCTCCTGCCCGAGGGCACCTCTGCCCAGCCCCTTCGGCTCTCCTGCTGCTGCTCCCCTCCTTCCTGCCCTCCCTCCCTTGCCCCCTGGGCCCTGTGGCATGCCCTCCTCTCCCCCGCGTGCCCACAGACGGCCTGTCCACCCCATCTGGCCCGGACACGAGCCCACAAACCCGCCCGGGGCCTCCGAGCGGGAACTCAAAATAACCCCAGGCCTTCCTGTGGGCTTCGCTCGCTCTCTGGCTCTCAGACATAAACAGCTCTGGGGTTTCTGGCCCAGCCCGGGTGGCGGGGAGGCGGGCACCGGTCCCCCTCTCCACCTCCAACCGACCCCTCCCCGGAGGTCGGCCCTACCGTTCCACCCCACTCCGGGCTGGGAAGTTCTTCCAGCGCTTAGAACAGTGTTTTGCACAAAGTAAGCACTTAAACGCCAACTGTGAGCCCACTGTTGGGTAGGGACTGTCTCTATGTGTTGCCAATTTGTACTTCCCAAGCGCTTAGTACAGTGCTCTGCACATAGTAAGCGCTCAATAAATACGATTGATTGATTGATTATTATTATTCTTCCTTATATCTAACCTCCATCCCTCCTGCTGCCCCAACTTTCCTGGTTTGCAGGGCGGCGGCCAGGGCAGGGGGCGGCCGGGCGTGAACATTGCGACCGCGTGGCCTAATGGATAAGGCCCCTTCTAGACTGGGAGCCCACTGTTGGGTAGGGACTGTCTCTATAAGTTGCCAATTGGGACTTCCCAAGCGCTTAGTACAGTGCTCTGCACACAGCAAGCGCTCAATAAATACGACTGACGATGACTTCCCAAGCCCTCGGTCCGGTGCTCTGCACACAGTAAGCACTCATTCGTTCATTCAATCGTAGGCAATAAATACGATTGAATGAATTAATCACCATCATCATCATCAATCGCATTTATTGAGCGCTTACTATGTGCGGAGCACTGGACTAAGCGCTTGGGAAGTACAGACTGGCAACGTATAGAGACAGTCCCTACCCAACAGTGGGCTCACAGTCTAAAAGGGGGAGACAGAGAACAAAACCAAACATACTAACCAAATAAAATAAATAGAATAGATATGTACAGGCAAAATAAATAAATAGAATTATCGAATAAGGCGTCTGATTCCAGACCAGAAGATTGAGGGTTCGCATCCCTTCGTGGTTGAAATTTTCCAACTCCCAAGCGCTTAGCACAGTGCTCGGCACACAGTAAGCGCCCACTAAATACGACTGAATAAATGAATGAATGAATGGAGGGAGGAGGGCAGAAGTTCGGAGCTGCCAGTCCCAGTGCCCCCAGCCTCCCACGGCCCTGGCGCCACGCGCCCGCCGCCCCCCTCAACCTCGCTCACCCAGACGCTAATTGTCCTGGGGCTGGTTTGGGGCCCGAATCCCTGGCCTGTGGCGGGCACGGACACCCTGTAATCGTGGCCGGGCGGTTCCGCAATTATCTCCGCCGGGCCGGGCAGCCCGCGCAACCCCAGGACAAATTTAGCCGCGCCAGAGTTGCTCGAAAGCCGGGGTGAACGAGGGCGAGCGACTCCCTCACTGTCGAGGACTGGACGGGGGCCGCCCGGGGGTGGGCCTTTGGCCTGGGGTCCACCGGCCAGCATCCTTGGGACCACCGCTGCCGAATCCAGAGCCCGGGGGCCGGACAGGATCCCGAGAAGCGGCAGGGCCTAGCGGACAGAGCACCGGCCTCAGAGTTCGAACCTGGGTTCTCATCCCCGCTCTGCCACTTCATAAAAAATAATAATGATGGCATTTGTTAAGCGTTTACTACGTGCGAAGCACTGTTCTAAGCGCTGGGGGGGATACAAGGTGATCAGGTTGTCCCACCTGGGGCTCTCAGTCTTAATCCCCACTTTACAGATGAGGTAACTGAGGCCCAGAGAAGTGAAGTGACTTGCCCAAAGTCACACAGCTGACAGTTGGCGGAGCTGGGATTTGAACCCATGACCTCTGGCTCCAAAGCCCAGGCTCTTTCCACTGAGCCACGCTGCTTCTCTAGAGCATAATATAACCTATTATTAGTAGTAGTGGTAGTAGTAATATTAGTAATGATCCTGGTGGGTTGCCGGGCTGGGGTCGGGCACTGCTCGGGTAGGGACTGTCTCTATATGTTGCCAACTTGGACTTCCCAAGCGCTTAATACAGTGCTCTGCACACAGTAAGCGCTCAATAAATATGATTGATTGATTGATTGATTGAGCAGGGCCTTGCTCCCAGTGGAAAGATCCATCAGGGGAGGTGGCCAGGGCCGTCGGAGCGGGGTGGGGGGCGAGGGGCACAGTGGGCACAGGCTCCAGTCCTCAATCTGTGAGCCCACTGTTGGGTAGGGACTGTCTCTAGATGTTGCCAATTTGGACTTCCCAAGCGCTTAGTACAGTGCTCTGCACACAGTAAGCGCTCAATAAATACGATTGATTGATTGATTGATTGAGCAGAGCCTTGCTCCCAGTGGAAAGATCCATCAGGGGAGGTGGCCAGGGCCGTCGGAGCGGGGTGGGGGGCGAGGGGCCCCAGAGGTGGGGCCTCTTTTAGACTGTGAGCCCACTGTTGGGTAGGGACCATCTCTAGATGTTGCCAACTTGGACTTCCCAAGCACTTAGTACAGTGCTCTGCACACAGTCAGCGCTCAATAATAATAATAATAATAATCCCGACTCTGCCATTTGTCTGCTGTGTGACCGGGGGGAAGCCACTTTACTTCTCTGTGTCTCAGCTCCCTCAGCTGTAAAATGGGGATTAAGACTGTGAGTCCCACGTGGGACAACCTGATCACCTTGTAACTACTCCCAGCGCTTAGAACAGTGCTACCAATCAATCTGCGCATCAGGCAGAAACTCCTCACCCTGGGCTTCCAGGCTGTCCATCCATCCCCTGGCCCCCTCCTCCCTCACCTCCCTTCTGTCCTTCTCCAGCCCAGCCCGCACCCTCCGCTCCTCTGCCACCGCTAATCTCCTCCCCGTACCTCCTTCTCGCCTGTCCCGCCATCGACCCCCGGCCCACGTCCTCCCCCGGGCCTGGAATGCCCTCCCTCTGCCCATCCACCAAGCTAGCTCTCTTCCTCCCTTCAAGGCCCTGCTGAGAGCTCACCTCCTCCAGGAGGCCTTCCCACACTGAGCCCCTTCCTTCCTCTCCCCCTCATCCCCCTCTCCATCCCCCCCATCTTACCTCCATCCCTTCCCCACAGCACCTGTATACATGTATATATGTTTGTACATATTTATTACTCTATTCATTTATTTTATTTGTACCTATCTATTCTATTTATTTTATTTTGTTAGTATGTTTGGTTTTGTTCTCTGTCTCCCCCTTCTAGACTGTGAGCCCACTGTTGGGTAGGGACTGTCTCTCTATGTTGCCAAGTTGTACTTCCCAAGCGCTTAGTACAGTGCTCTGCACATAGTAAGCGCTCAATAAATACGATTGATGACGATGATGATGATTTTATTTTGTTAGTATGTTTGGTTTTGTTCTCCGTCTCCCCCTTCTAGACTGTGAGCCCACTGTTGGGTAGGGACTGTCTCTATATGTTGCCAATTTGTACTTCCCAAGTGCTCAGTACAGTGCTCTGCTCATAGTAAGCACTCAATAAATACGATTGCGATGATGATGCTTGACACATAGTAAGCGCTTAACAAATACAGTAATAATAACAATAATAATAAATACGATTGATTGATTGATTGGTGCCAACCTCAGCCGGGGTGCCCTTTCCCTTACCGGAAACTAGCCTCCTGCTGCGGCCCAGCCCTAGCCCTTTCCGAAAGGGATGGCGGACCACCCCCAACACCCCAACACCCCCACTTCTGACCCCGGGGGGACCCCCCTCACCGGAAGAATCCCTTGCAGCCCTCGCAGGTCATGGCGTTGAAATGGAAGCCAGTGGCCCGGTCCCCGCAGACGCCGCAGATCCGGGGCACGTTCCGGTCAAAGTCGCTGCCGCCGGGGTCGGGCAGCGGGGCACCGGCTCCCAGCTGCTCCATTCCGGCCTGGGGGCCTAAAATAACAATAATATTAATGACGATGGCATTTGTTAAGCGCTTACTACGTGCAAAGCACTGTTCTAAGCGCTGGGGGGGATAGAAGGTGATCAGGTTGTCCCACGGGGGGCTCACAGTCTTCATCCCCATTTTACAGATGAGGTCACTGAGGCTCAGAGAATAATAATAATAATGATGATGGCATTTGTTAAGCGCTTACTATGTGCAAAGCACTGTTCTAAGCGCTGGGGGGGATACAAGGTGATCAGGTTGTCCCATGTGGGGCTCACAGTCTTCATCCCCATTTTACAGATGAGGTAACTGAGGCTGAGAATAATAATAATAATAATAATGATGGCATTTGTTAAGCGCTTACTATGTGCAAAGCACTGTTCTAAGCGCTGGGGGGATACAAGGTGATCAGGTTGTCCCATGTGGGGCTCACAGTCTTCATCCCCATTTTACAGATGAGGTAACTGAGGCTGAGAATAATAATAATAATAATAATGATGGCATTTGTTAAGCGCTTACTATGTGCAAAGCACTGTTCTAAGCGCTGGGGGGATACAAGGTGATCAGGTTGTCCCACGGGGGGCTCACAGTCTTCATCCCCATTTTACAGATGAGGTCGCTGAGGCTCAGAGAAGTGACTTGCCCAAGGTCACACAGCGGGCACGTGGCGGAGCCGGGATTCGAACCCATGACCTCTGACTCCAAAGCCCGGGCTCTTTCCACTGAGCCACGCTGCACAGTGCTTTGCACACAGGAAGGGCTCAATAAATATGACTGATGGATGGATACTGGAAAGAGCACAGCTCTGGCAATCAGGAGACCTGGGTTCTAGTCCTGCTGTGTCACTTTGGGCAAGTCGCTTCACTTCTCTGGGCCTCAGTTCCCTCATCTGGAAAATGGGGATGAAGACTGTGAGCCCCACGTGGGACAGGGACTGTGTCCCACCCAAATTGCTTGTATCCACCCCAGCGCTTAGTACAGTGCTTGGCACATAGTAAGCACTTAATAAATGCCACAATTTTTCTTCTTCACCTCTCTGAACCTTAGTTACCTCATCTGGAAAATGAGGATTAAGACTGTGAGCCCCACGTGGGACAGGGACTGTGTCCCACCCAAATTGCTTGTATCCACCCCAGCGCTTAGTACAGTGCTTGGCACATAGTAAGCACTGAACAAATGCCACAATTCTTCTTCTTCGCCTCTCTGTACCTTAGTTACCTCACCTGTAAAATGAGGATTAAGACTGTGAGCCCCACGTGGGACAGGGACTGTGTCTCACCCAAATTGCTTGTATCCACCCCAGCGCTTAGTACAGTGCTTGGCACATAGTAAGCACTTAATAAATGCCACAATTTTTCTTCTTCACCTCTCTGAACCTTAGTTACCTCATCTGGAAAATGAGGATTAAGACTGTGAGCTCCACGTGGGACAGGGACTGTGTCCAACCCAAACTGCTTGTATCCACCCCAGCGCTTAGTACAGTGCTTGGCACATAGTAAGCACTGAACAAATGCCACAATTTTTCTTCTTCACCTCTCTGAACCTTAGTTACCTCATCTGGAAAATGAGGATTAAGGCTGTGAGCCCCACGTGGGACAGGGACTGTGTCCAACCCAAACTGCTTGTATCCACCCCAGCGCTTAGTACAGTGCTTGGCACATAGTAAGCACTGAACAAATGCCACAATTCTTCTTCTTCACCTCTCTGTACCTTAGTTACCTCATCTGGAAAATGAGGATTAAGGCTGTGAGCCCCATGTGGGACAGGGACTGTGTCCCACCCAAACTGCTTGTATCCACCCCAGCGCTTAGTACAGTGCTTGGCACATAGTAAGCACTTAATAAATGCCACAATTCTTCTTCTTTACCTCTCTATACCTTAGTTACCTCATCTGTAAACTGATTAAGACTGTGAGTCCCACGTGGGACAGGGACTGTGTCCCACCCAAATTGCTTGTATCCACCCCAGCGCTTAGTACAGTGCTTGGCACATAGTAAGCACTGAACAAATGCCACAATTCTTCTTCTTCACCTCTCTGTACCTTAGTTACCTCATCTGGAAAATGAGGATTAAGGCTGTGAGCCCCATGTGGGACAGGGACTGTGTCCCACCCAAACTGCTTGTATCCACCCCAGCGCTTAGTACAGTGCTTGGCACATAGTAAGCACTTAATAAATGCCACAATTCTTCTTCTTTACCTCTCTGTACCTTAGTTATCTCATCTGTAAAATGATTAAGACTGTGAGTCCCACATGGGACAGGGACTATGTCCCACCCAAATTGCTTGTATCCACCCCAGTGTTTAGTACAGTGCTTGGCACATAGTAAGCACTTAATAAATGCCACAATTCTTCTTCTTTACCTCTCTGTACCTTAGTTACCTCATCTGGAAAATGAGGATGAAGACTGTGAGCCCCACGTGGGACAGGGACTGTGTCCAACCCCGATTAGCACGTATCGACCCTGGCGCTTAGCACAGCGCTTGGCACATAGTAAGCGCTTCACGGATACCACAAAAATAAGAGTGAATCGGTTCAGACCTGAATCGGACTTGAGTCCTACAGCCTGGCCTAGTGGCAGAGCACCGGCCCGGAGGTCAGGGGACGTCGGTTCTAATCCCGGTTCTGCCACTGACCCGCTCCCCCTTTTAGACTGTGAGCCCAGTGTTGGGTAGGGACTGTCTCTATATGTTGCCAATTTGTACTTCCCAAGCGCTTAGTACAGTGCTCTGCACATAGTAAGCACTCAATAAATACGATTGATGACCCGCTCCCCCTTTTAGACTGTGAGCCCACTGTTGGGTAGGGACTGTCTCTATATGTTGCCAATTTGTACTTCCCAAGCGCTTAGTACAGTGCTCTGCACATAGTAAGCACTCAATAAATACGATTGATGACCCGCTGGGCGACTTTGAGCCAGTCCCTTCACCTCTCTGGGCCTCTGGGCCCATCTTTGAAATGGGGATAAGATCCCGGATCTCTCGCCCTCGTAGACTGCGAGTCCTGGATGGGACAGGGATGGTGTGCAGCCAATTTGTACTTCCCAAGCGCTTAGTACAGTGCTCTGCACATAGTAAACGCTCAATAAATACAATTGATGATGATGATGATTTTCCATCTATCCCGGCGCTCAGCACGGCGCTTGAAACACGGTAGGTACCTAATAAATGCTATGATTTTGAATAACCTATTTTAGATGGGCCCCAAATGGGAGGATTTTTAGGGGGAAAATGCAGTCCAATCGTGGCTCCCCAGACTCCCTTGGGCCCCCCAGCTGCCCCCTGTGTCTTCCCTTCCTCTGGCCCCCCTCTTGCACCCCTGTCCCACCCTCCTCCCCCTCCCAGGCCTGTGCTGAGCGAGCACCCCAGCCCCGCCGGCGGATCCAATTAAAGCTGGGATTGCTCATTAATTTCGGGCTCGTTATGTGAGTCAGGAGGATAATGAGATAGATCGCCCGGGGCCTGGCTCCAGCTG